>NW_010097468.1:380-5287 GCF_000699245.1 Pterocles gutturalis
CTTCACCCCATAAAATTAATGAGCACCTCGCAATTCCTGACTCATCAGCATCGTTAATTTTGCTCTCTCACCTCAAAGGCCCCCCCACCCCCAGCACCGCTGTCCGTCTGTCCATCCCATGCACGCCTGGGTGCTGGGTGCTGCACAAGGACCCACCCCAGCACCCAGGTGGGTGCTTTGCCACCAGGGTGGGGGCACCCCCAGGTTCCAGGTCCCTTTTCGGGGCAGAGGAAGGAGGAGGAGGAGGATGGTAAGTGGGAAGAGGGCGGGCAGGATGGAAAGATGGGGGAAGGCGGATGGGGGGAGGAAGAGGAGGTGGGGGGGGCATTTACCTGCGACAAGCGTCCCACCTCCAGGTAGAAGCAGATGATGAAGGCGTTCCAGCCGACCCACAGCACCAGCCACACTGCGTACTGCCGGGAGAGAACAGGTCGGGGCACGGCACGGTGAACCAGCATCCCTGCCTGCCCTCCTGCATCCCGCTGGATCCGTAATGTTTGGGGTTGGGATGGGAAGGGACCTGGATCCGCAGGGATTTGGGGTTGGGGATGGGAAGGGACCCGGATCCGCAGGGATTTGGGGTTGGGTATGGGAGGGGACCCAGATCCAGAATGTTTGGGGTTGGGTACAGGAGGGGACACGGATCCACAGGGATTTGGGATTGAGGATGGGAGGGGACCCGCATCCACAGGGATTTGGGGGATGAGGATCCGCAGGGATTTGGGGTTGGACATGGGAAGGGACCTGGATCTGGAATGTTTGGGGTTGGATACAGGAGGGGACATGGATCCACAGGGATTTGGGGTTGGGGATGGGACCTGGATCCACAGGGATTTGGGGTTGGGTACTGGAGGGGACATGGATCCGCAGGGATTTGGGACTGGGGATGGGAAGGGACCCAGATCTGCAGGGATTTGGTGGATGAGGATCCACAGGGATTTGGGGTTGGGTATGGGAGGGGACCCGGATCCAGAATGTTTGGGGTTTGGGATGGGAGGGGACCCGGATCCACAGGGATTTGGGGTTCGGTACAGGAGGTGACCCAGATCCGCAGGGATTTGGGGTTGGGTACAGGAGGGGACCAGGGTCTGAGCCATCGCCAGGGGTGACGATGCTGCATCGGGCCCCAGGGAGCGGCATCCGTGGCGGTACCTACCATCATGAGGTATCTGGATCTGTACTGGATGGTCCCAAAAATCCCCAAAATAACGGCCATGATGTGTAAAAAATTCGCCAGGATGGGAGCCCACTGGTAGCCCAGGAAATCAAAGATCTGCCTCTCCAGCGCCGCGACCTGCGAGAGAGCACAGGAGGAATTAAAGCACCGGTCACCGCAGCAGCTCCTGGGACGCTAACAGCAAAGAGCAGCCGGTAATTAATGGGAAAACCCCCGGATAATTAGTTGCAATAGGCTGAAACGTCTGCGCGATGCATCGGCCGGCGGTGGGTGAACACACGAGGGGTTTGAGGAATATTCGGAGCTGAGACAAGGGAGCAGGGAGATGGCAGCCTGGCGCCCTGCCAGCACCCCCCGTGCCTCAGTTTCCCCATCGCTCAGGTCACCAGCACTGCTGAAAACCACCCTCCAGGCTGGGTTTAACCCTGAGCTCAGCTTTTCCAGGGGAAACCTCTTGCTCAGGTCGTGCACGGGGTCGCTCGGTATTTTCCAAGTGGTTTTTCTGCCCATCCTGGCCAGCTCCTCGCCTGCCATCCATCCCCTATTTAACGCCACCAGGTTTTGATCATCGTTATCATTTGTAATCCATTAATAAGGACGTGATGCAGCTTCATAAACCCCATGGCACGCAGAATCAGCGATGGCAGCGGGTGTGACCCGCCCATTATCCCGGTGCTTACTTTTGGCTCCATTTGTTCCCGTCTTGGGGTTTATTACTCTTAATTCCAGGACTGGCGTAAAACAAGGTGGTAGCAAAGGTGAGGTAGGAGTGCTGGAGCACCCACTGACGGTTTTAAGTTAAAAAATGGAGATTTGATCAGTCTATGGTTTTTAAGGGAACTTTCAGGGAACTTTGGGGTGCATCGGATGCCGCAGTCCCCAAGGGCAGGGGGACAGGGCTGCAGCGATGTGTCTCCAGCAACCTTACAAACCAAAAAACCCTCTTTACACGTTTCTTTTTGCCAGCCCAGCCCTGTCTCATCGCTCTTTGAGATGCCCCAGATTCACCCAATAAAAGCCGCGAGCTGCGGGGTTCCGAGTCCTCCCCGCGGCACCGTGCCTCAGTTTCCCCTCCTGGTGCAATGCCTCCCATCCTGGCAGAGAAGTGGGAGTTTATCCTGAAAAGTGGAGGAGAAAATGGGCTTCACGCCCCCCCCGGCAGCTTTCCCCAGTGATCTGGGTTTAGGGCAGCTCCATCCCCGTGCTCCCATGGGCGTTACGGCTGGAGGGGGGCCCCCAGGGCGTTACGGCTGCAGGGCTTCCCCGGGGCCCTGCCGCATCCCTGCCCATCCAGCCCGATTTAATGTGTCCTAATTACAGAGGGGGAATAAATGAAGTGGCAAAAGCCCTTCCTTAAGTGTTTCGTGAGGATGAGGCATGGCTAACGCATGTGTGCGCACCTGCCGGCCGTGCCTCAGTTTCCCCATCCATAAAGCATCACACACTCATTAAATTGGCTTAATGAGGGCTCTAATTAACGCCGATTTTAGCCCAACTCCATCCTGCCAGCGGGAGGAAAGCCAAAAACAGAGTCCAGGACCGTCGTATCCCGTTCCCTACCCCAGGATAGGATCTGCTGGATCCCGGGTTCAGTTAAAACCAACGCAAGGGGACGGAGCAGCCAAGCCCGGGCAGCCCCTGGATCTGCAAAGCCGGGATCAAGTTTGTGTTGAAGCTTAATTCACTTCCACGCTATTTAAACTCTCAGAGGAAACAGCCTTTGGAAATACTTACAAGCGGGCCGTAAATCTTTTTAAATGGAGGAATGTAAATAATAAATGATACAAGGAGCGTGGTGCCGGGGGGTTTATAGCCAGCCATCGATCCGGTGGCTGCTGACAGAGCTGCTCGGCAGGAGCTGGATGCAGAGGCTGCGAGTTTTGGGGACCAGAGAGTCTCAGAGCCCAGGGATGGGAATGGGAAGAGCCTCTGGGAGCATCCCATGGAGCTGGAGTGATGCAGCTCCTTAAATCCCTCCGGACAAAGAGCAAATCTTGGTTTTTTTTTCAGCCTCATCGGATCCTGCTTCAGGTTCAGGAAAATCCAGAGACACAGCACAGATGCTGCAAGTCTGCGGCTCCCCCAGCGCCGGCTGCCTGCGAAGCACCAAGGGCATCCCAAGGGCAGGGCAGCAGCCTTGCACCCAGTTACATGAGTGGGGAAACTGAGGCACGGCCACACTCTGGGGTTGGGGGGGCACAGATTTGGTGATCTTCGCCCAGGGCATTGCAGGGCTGAGCGAGGTCCGTCTTCAGCTCAGACCGACGCTCCTGGCTTGCTCCAAGTGCTTCTCGCTGCTTGCTTGGGCTGGTCCAGCACCTGGAGCATCCTCGCCCAATCCTTCAGGGGTGAGACGTCCCTGGCAGAAAACTTCAAGACCCCCAGGATTTCCACGCAGCCTCAGCCAGCTGTCAGTTAAAGCTAGCCCTGAACGCGAGAAGAGCAGCAAGCAACCCAGCCGCGGGGCTCAGGGTCACCTGCAAGGCCAGGGGCTGTCCTGGTGTCAGCTGGGACAGAGTTCCCTCTCTTCCCAGCAGCTGGTGTGGGGCTGGTTGGGTTTGTGCTGAGGAGAAGCTGATCACACACTGATGGGCAGAGCTGCTGCCAGGACAGTCAAGGACTTTCCAGCTTCTCTGCTGTGCCCGTGTCTGCAGGGGCAGGAGGAGCTGGGAGGGAGCACAGCCCCAGTGACCAGCCCAGGATTCGACCTCAGGTTCAGGACTGAGACCCAAACTGGCCGACGGTCTGTTCCATCCCATGCCCATGGCCAGGGGAGAGGGGAGGCTCTGGACGGAGGGGATCTTGCTCACTCTCTTGGACACTCAAGCTCTTCTCTTTTACAGGATTGTGGTTTCAGGACTCTCCCTGCTCCAGGATTGTCATCCAGGAATGGGCTAAGCCTTGGTCACTGGTTGGTGAGCAGCGTCACTGTGCATCACTAATTTGTATATTATTGTTATTGTGATTATCATTATTATTATCATTATTGTTTCCAATTTTATTCTAGTTTAGTTATTAAATTGTTCTTATCTCACCCCACGAGTCTCTTTTCCCTTCACCCCTTTAATTCTCTCCCCATCCCTGGGAGAGGGGAGGGTGAGCGAGCGGCTGCATTGTGTTTGTAGCTGGATGGGACAAACCACGACCGGCACTCTGCAAGCTCTCCGGATGCTCTGCAAGAAACCTCTGAGCAACCTGGGGACTGGCAGCATCTGATCTTCCCAAACCCAGGTGACTTGCAGAGCTCAGAGCATCCTCCCCAGGCTGTCCTCCTCCTGTAAGGCATATTTCCCATGATGATAGCAGCCTCACTAATGACCCACCCTCATTAACACCCTGTTCCCCTCTCAGCTCTCACTGCTGCTCTGCCACCCAAGCCGTGACACTCCTGGGAGTGTGGGACTGGGAACCACACACCATCCCGCTGCTAATTAAGATAAACCTGGAGCTGATCAATGCAATGAGTTTTAGGGTTCCCTCTTAATTAAACACTCTCTAGCTTATCGATCAGCCCCAAAAGTTCCCTTTGCAGCAAATTACATCAATTAGTCGGGGGCAGACGAGCACTAGAGTCCCGCTAATTGAAATGCCTTGCCTGCAATGATTTTATTCTAATCAAGAAATCGAAGCGGGCGAGACGCGGGGAGCAGGCTCCATCAGTGCGTGGCAGTCTCCGGGGAGGAGCACGGCCAGAGGGGACACACATGCAGCCCCTTGGGGACAGGAGCTG
>NW_010097469.1:0-373 GCF_000699245.1 Pterocles gutturalis
GTGCTTTGTCATCACAAGCCTGAAAATTGTGAGAGTCACGTGTCCTTAGGGTGGACCGTCCCATTATAGCCTGAAAACCACACCTCCAAGTGCCTGGACCACCCTCCCTGCGGTAAGACCCTCACTCACCGAGCACTTGCAGTAAATTTAGGGAACTGGGTGTTTTTAAAGCCAAACGGGAAAAGAACTGACCACCTGCAGCTAAGAAGAGACACAACGGAACCAAGTAGAGGTAGAGGGCTGGCGCAAAGCAGAGGGAACTTGTTGCACACTGGGTGACAGACGCCCGTTTTGGGACAACAGGTGACCTCGGCCGCAGTGCTTGCACAGGCTCCTCCGCTCCTGTCTCATTACGCACTTCATCTGCCTCACC
>NW_010097470.1:0-221 GCF_000699245.1 Pterocles gutturalis
ACACCTGGGTGTCCCCCCTAGATGTCTGGGTCCCCCCACCCCACATATCTGGGTCCCCCCCCAAGATGTCTGGGTACCCCTGTGGATGCCTGGGTCCCCCCTAGACACCTCAGTCCCCCCCAGATGCTTGGGTCCCCTCCCATCCACCTGGGTCACCTCCCTGCCACCAGGGTCCCTTGTCCCAACATCTGGGTCCCCTCCTGGCCACGTGGGTCCCTTGT
>NW_010097470.1:258-564 GCF_000699245.1 Pterocles gutturalis
CCGGCCCGGGGCCCCCCTCCCGCCCCTCCTGTTCCTTCCTGTCCCCCTGTCTCCCTCCCCCTGCCACCCAGGGTCCCAACTGGGGTCCCCTGGGTCCCTTGTCCAAACATCTGGGTCCCCTTCTGTGTACTTTGTCCCCTCCTGGCCAGCTGGGTCCCTTGTCCCACCACCTGGGTCCCCTCCTGGCCACCTGGGTCCCCCCAAACTCCAGGATCCCCCCCAAACTCCTTCATCTCTCCTGCCACCATGAAGCTCTTGAGATGCGGCTCCAAGATGGAACCAGAAGGATCCTGGAGAACTGGGTCC
>NW_010097470.1:595-813 GCF_000699245.1 Pterocles gutturalis
CCCGGGTCCCCCTTGGTGGCCCCTGGGTCCCTTGTCCAAACATCTGGATCCCCTCCTGGCCACCTGGGTCCCTTGTCCTGACACCAGGTCCCCTCACAGGCACTTGGGTCCCCTCCTGGACACCTCTGTCCCATTCTGTCCTGCTGTCCCCCTCCCCCTGCCACCTGGGGTCCCAACTGGGGTTCCTTGGGTCCCTTGTCCCAACATCTGGGTCCCCT
>NW_010097471.1:0-42871 GCF_000699245.1 Pterocles gutturalis
ACAACAGATAAACAAGCGAGGTGAAAGCCCTCCGGTTGGAGAGCTGGTCCGGTCACGGGTGCGTTTTGGGGGAATGACGGTGCATCTTACCCTTCAGAACCAAGTACATAGCCAACAGGTTTGCTCAGAATGCCAGCTGGCGTCTTTGCTGCTCGCAGAGATGGAGCATGGCCCTGACAGAGACTGAAAGCACAAGTATCCCTTGTTCTTTGTCAATACGTGTATTGCTTCTGTCAGTACACTTATTGCATTGAAGTTAGTGCCTTTAGATTACTATAGAAATCGGTCAGAGAAGTAGGTAAGTCCTGGATAGGGGTCTCTGTGCTTTTTACTGGGTGGGTTTTGGCACCCAGATGGTACTCTACTAGTTAAATTTATGGGAGATTACTTTTAAAGATGTTTGTGGTTCATGTGCAGTCTTGGTAATTGCTGAAGGACAGATGTGTGGTTGGTTTTGATGCAGGGTTTTTTTTGTTGTTGGTTTTTTTTTTGTTTTTTAATTTTATTAAAGTAGACTGAATAAAGTATTGGAGAACATCCACTGGGGAAAAAGCCTGTATTGGCCAGAGGATGGTTGGTGACAAATGTGACCTATTTTCATATTGGATATTTTTAGTGGTCGGGGATGCTAGAACACCTGTGAAGGAGAAAGCTTTACATGGCATATGGGCATATAAAGAGCTTTGGGTTTTTGCTTATGCATAGATATTTTCTTACTGATCATCTTGCTTTCAAGAGCTTGTTAAGAGGGGATATGCAAAGAAGTGGTTTCCTCAATGGTACCATTGCAGTTCTTGGAGCAGCTGAAGTGTATTAGATGATTTACAGCCATCTAGCATGAATGAATTGCATGCAAATCTGCTTACGCCTGCCCTCTGTAGTGCAGTCACTATTTAGTCATATAGGCTGCTTTTTAGAGTTGTTTATTATGGATATATTTAGATCTTCAGGCGCTGGGGAAGGACCAGTTTAATGACTCTCAGCAAAATTAAATCTATATGGACGTGTTTACAAGCAAGCGTTTTAGAACTAAGCAGTTCTTGCAAGGCATGCACCATTAGGAACTGGGTTAGTGAATGGTGGGGGTTTTTTGATAGCTGTAAGTGAATCACTGGAAGTGGGAATTTGGCTGGTGGTTATTTTTGTACTGTTGCTGATCCTTAGAAGGAATCTGAAACAAACTTACAAGGACTAACAGTCATTGCTACATATTGCAATCAAATTTTACCTTGTGGAACATGTTGAAATGTTAGCTTAAGTAGACTAATATCTGCCCCTTTTGCTTCTAGTACGTGAAAATATCCAGACTTGAGGACTTAACAATAAAAGATGAGGAGAAGGTCCAGTCTTGTCTCACATTTTGCCTGAATATTCTAGATGACCAGGAAAGTGGTAGAATGATGGCATGATTTTTCAAGTGATTGGGAAAAGAACCTAATCTGAATGCTGGAGTAGTGCCTGGTAGGCAAGGTGTCATCTGAGACACACATTCATCTGTCTCCTTTAAGAGAATCTTTGTGTTCCACACCTGAGGCTTCCAGCAAAAGCATGGAAAAGGGAAGATGATTTCTTAAGTGGACGTAGTGATAAACTTTTTTTTTTTCCTTCTTTTTACACAATTGAGAAGCAAGAAAGTACAGGTTGAGTTTTGGATACTGAAATTTCTGTAGAGGTTACTGCTGTTCCTTGGATCGTCTCACTATGAGAACTGATATTCCTGGGTGGTGTAGGAGCTTGCACTGTATGTACATAGCCCGCTTTCTGATTATTTTAAACAAATAGCATGTTAAGAGTATGCATGTTAATATGCTACTGCAGATATTCTGCTTGTAGTAGTCATCTTCCTCATGCACTGTTCTGACCAACCTGGTCTCTTTTAAGGCTCTAATTCGCCACCTTCGAAATCATATTTGAATAATTCTTTTGCAGTCTACAACTTCAGTATGTCATTGTACTGTTTATTCCACTAGCAACTGTAATGCCAAACTAGAGCCTTTATCTTGCTTTGTTGCCTGCCTTGCTTTCAAGGGCACAATATCCTGGTGCAGCTAGCTTTTTTCTCGGAATGTGTCTCTCACGAAATAATGCACTTCTTTTCTTGGATTTTGTCTGCTTTCAAAATTCCACTGAAATACTGTAGCTGTAAAAGTTCTTGATGAATTTCTGTTCGTTTCTACTTAATAGTGTTTTCTAATCATGTAAGAAACTGATGAAGCATGGTTTAGTTCAAGCAGCACTGCCTTTTGTATATTGGACTGAACTGCAGTTTATGATGAATATAGTAATATTAAATTGCATAAGCTCTTAAATTCAGTAGCCTGTGAGGTTCTGTACATCTTCCTTGTCATACTACTTTCAAGCACTTAACTGGAATGCTACAGCTTCTG
Source organism: Pterocles gutturalis (assembly GCF_000699245.1). Taxonomy (NCBI): domain Eukaryota; kingdom Metazoa; phylum Chordata; class Aves; order Pterocliformes; family Pteroclidae; genus Pterocles; species Pterocles gutturalis. The sequence continues at coordinate 2,388 of NW_010097471.1, forward strand.
TAAGGCAAAGTAGCTGTTGTTTTAATACACATAGCAGCATTATGTAAGAGCTTAAGAGGATTTGAAAAACTGTATGCTCACAATTCTAGGATAACTTACCCTGACAGAGTTCTAGTTCACATTAAGTTGGTTAAGTCACCAGTGTTAAGAACTTAATGAGGAAAAAGTGCTATGTAGTTTTTATACTTGTGAAATACAAACCAGAGCATGTTAGCTTTCTGAAGAGCTGAATCTCTCGGGTCTATGGTGGTCTGCAGCAGTGTTCAGACATGAATGTTGCACTGAGTTTGTCAGGCTGGTTTTTACTCTTCCTATACCATTTTGTGTTTTCTGCAGCAGTATCCTATCTAGTTACTGACTGAACTTAAAGCAACTTTACTTGAGAGATAATAGCACAGACTTTTATAATTTTAGTTCGTGTTGAAGCATCGTGAATTTCAGGTGTCTGCCAGTTCCTAGTTAATTTAGGGTGCTACAAATGAAGAGGAAGTATTGAAAATGACTAACTGTAGGTTAGGGTCAGTGTGTTTCTTAAGGTTTAAGTAGTTTGTATGCCAGATGGAAAATGTTAGTATCTCAGAGGCAACTTAAGTCAATTCAGTACTTAAGTTTTATGTTACCAGATGTATTGCTTGTAATAGGTACTACCAGTATGTAAACATATTTGCATCTGAATACTCGTATTTGAGCTAATGTTTGATGCTTTCATCTCCCTTGATACAGAATAAAAATAATGTTTGTGATTCTGAATTTACACTGCAAAGATATTAGGTGTTACAACAGTGGTGACTTATTAAAATTTTAAGCCACATTGAAGTGTTAATTGATTAATGGTGGAATGTTTAGAGCTCCTGTTAGTGGTCTTTGCTACACTGTCTGACATGAGAAAATTATGTGGTAATGTTAATAAACAGACATTTAAAAAAAGGTGAAAAAATTCTGAGAATTCATGAACATGGGGTAGATGAGGTGATTTCCTTCAAATGAGTCCAGATTAGCGGAACAGAAATCCGAGTTGTTTGTTTTCTGCAAAGTTCCTGCAGTAGGTTTTCTAGAAATAAAGCTGTAGTGTCCTGTCTAAAAGATAGTGATACCATCATGAATCACAATAATATGACTTCTGTCTGATATGCAAAGTATTTCTTAATCAGTTTCATGTTGCTAGTTATTTTTTGGGGAAAAATGAAAATGTAGTGAGATTTAGAATATTAAAACATTTGAGAAGCTACTTGGATACTGCTTACCAAGCTTGGAAAAGTATAATTTTGGGCTAGGGATTCCAACTACCATGGGTTATCTCTGTTGCTTATAAGATGGTTGAATGAAAAGCTTGTTGGTTTCTGTGATCTTCAGACTTCTTTCATACCAGATCATGGTTGGTTAGGTTTATGAATGTCTGTAACTAAGATACTGTTAATTTCCTGTAGCTGAGGATAATTTTTCTTTGCAGTGGGAACTGCAAGATATGATCATTTCAATTGAAACTAATTTTTTTTTAATGTATCATTACATCACAGGGTCTGAAAGTTTTACAGCTGATTTACAGATACAAAAAGTAAATTACTAGCAGATATCACAAAATTTGGAGCAAGTCCTTTTTAAAAGATGTTACTGCATACTACTTTGCAGAAGATAATTTAGGGGACATGCCCATTTGGGAAGATCTGGTATTCTCCTCTTCTGCAATAATACTTTAAGAGCAGCTTTAGATCTTAAGTGGTGTATTGCTGAAGCATCTGATATGTGAACAGGGTAGGGTGGTGGTGTCTGTATTACTCTTTTTATTTGTTTAGGTACATACTGGACTTTTAGAGTAGGCACAAGAAGAAAACAGACAACATGAAATTAATTGCTTTTGGAGCTGTGGCTTGTGTAGGAGCTTTAATGCTGTAAAGCTGTTGCTGAGTTTTCAAATCCATAGGGCAGATTGTATTTGTCTTGTGTAATACCTCCTCTTAGAAATGGAAAGTTCCTTGTCAACTACAGTGACTATCAGCATAGGTATGAAAGTGTCTTGGGCTTTTAACACATTTCACAACTGCAGGCAGTTGGAACCAATGCCAGTGACTACTAATCATGAGTTTGTCAATGGTTCATAACATGACGACTCTTAGCACATGTCTTAATAGCTTTGGCATCTAGTCTGTAATCATAATCTTGCTATTACTACTATCTTGCTATTGCTTTACAATATTACCTACTTCAGTGTTGTCTGTATTTTTTTTTTTTTTTGCATTCTCCTACTTGTTGTGAAAGAAAGTAAATACACGTGCTTGACTTTTAAAGTAGGGGGGGCATTGAAGGATTAATTCATACCCAGTGTTTGTTTTCACTTGTCTGTATTGAAGATGATCCTTACAAAGGTGTCAACTAAGTGGTGGGGTTTCTACAACGCTGTTCTTAAATTTTAGTTTGCTCTTTACTAGTGTGCTCTAAACCACTTACCACAGCTTTGCAAACCTGTGAAAGAGGAAAGCTTAAACTTTCCATGCTTCATGTGACTGCACTAGTCTTCAAGAAAATAGAATGGTAGACAGCAATCTATAGCAATCTTGTCTAATAAATAAACATTCTTTAATTGATGATATCCTGTATCATGCATCATATTTTTTAAGTTTAATTTTTCTCATGCATTGGAGCTGCCTCAAAGTCTTGCTCTTAGATCTCAGGTCATGCAGGCTCTTGTAATTTTCTGTTACAAAATAATGTTAGTAACTTTTCTTTCTTCTCAAATCTGAAGTGCTACCCGTCCCGGCCCCCCCCAACCTTTTGTTTATAGGTCCAGGAGCAACATTGAAACATTTATTAAGTTTATTGGCTTGCCAAAAATTTCTGCTGCTGGCTGTTCCCTAAATAATGGACCTTTGAGTTGAAGCATTCTTGTTAGCATTTTGGTTTTGTTTCTGGATTCTAAGAAGAGTTAAGGCTAGGCATCAGTAGCTCTGATGCCTGCAATACATTCTAAAATAATGAAACACTAGCATTTCACTACAGGCTCCCAAACGTTTAATGGCAGAACTTCATCAGCAATAGTTAGCTTTTGTGTTGTTTCAGAGCAAGATTCTGAAGACTATTTAAAACTAGGGAATAACATTGAATTGTGCAGGTTAATTCTTTTTACATTTGGAACATAGAGCTGCTTTATAACTCTTATCTTCATTTTAGGTATAGCCATGCTAAATGGTACAGAGATTTGCTGATATATTGCATTACTAAAATGTCAAGATATGAGGTGGATGCTGATGCTGTGGGAGATGATAATGAGGCCTAATAAGAAAATAAAAGAAGTGCATGTACACCTTGAAAAGTCTACTGTAGTGTTTTGTTTTGGAACTTGCCAGGAGCAAGAGAATTTATGGTGTTTGTCATCAGTGAAGAGGAAGATATGTGTCTGTGCTGTGGTGCAGTCATGCAAAGTGGCAAATAAAGTATTAGATATCATTATATAAAAGGGCTGAGTTGTAGCACCACCCCTGTGTGTTGTGTCTTCCTCCCATTCAACCCCTACAAATGCTGTATCTGCAAAGTGTTGGCTGCAGGGCAGGTATAGATTGCTGCTGTAGGAAGGTGGAGGAGGAAGGGTTTTGCTGTACTGTGACACCTGTGTGTGAAAACAGAAGAATACAGGTTCTTGGGATCTTAAGTCTCATATTGTGTCTTGAATATTGGGTACTATGAGGCTTAAAAAGTTTCAAATACTCCAGAGGAATTGAGTCATTAGTTTTCAGAGCATGTGGCATGCATGAAGTGTGTTATGTTCTTCACACTTCACTCTTGCAACACTTTGTACCATTTCTAGTGTGTCGAGTCTCCCTTACATAAAATGAAAGGTGATCAAAAACTTCTTGGGGAAAGCAGATTGACACACTGGTGAAGGTGTAACATCATCACATATAAGTAGTGGCTCGCGTAGTAACAAAGAAAGACTGTTGTCCTGGGTTCAGCTGAAACAGAGTTAACTTTCCTCATAGTAGCTAGTGAGACAGTGATGTTTATAGTTGTTGCCAGGACATTCAAGATCATTTCAGCTTCTCTGCTGAGACAGTGTCTGCAGGTGCAGCAGAAGTTGGGACAGCGCACAGCCCCAGTTACTAGCCTAGGATTTGAGTTTAGGTTTAGGATTGAGACCCAAAGTGGACAATAGTCTATTCCATATCATGCACGTCATGCCCAGTATATAGGTGAGGGCCCTCTGGAAGCTTGTCCCTTTTTGATCCGGATCCATTCTGGTTCTAGGTTGGCTCTCTTGAGGTGGTCCCTCTCCCAGGGCCTTCTCCCTCCCTTGGTCAGCCCTCAGTCTGGGACGCTTGGGCTTTTATCTCCATTCAGGATCATTAGCAAGGAATGGACTGAGCCCTGGTCATTGGGTGGTGACAGTATCACTGTGTATCACTCATTTGTATGTTTGTATATATTATTATTTTCAATATTACTGTAGTTTAGTAATTAAATTGTTCTTATCTCAACCCATGAGTCTTTTTTCCCCTTTATCCTTTAATTTTCTCCCCCATTCCCGGGGCGGGGAGGTGAGTGAGCAGTTGTGTGGGGTTGGCTCCCAGCAAAGGGAGCCAACATCACAACTGTTTTTAAAGGCTCATGGATTATTAGGCTGTGAAGGTATCTTACAGTAGGATGGCATATAAAATTGATAGGAAATACTGTGAAAAATTAAATATTATACTTGCACAGTTTGTATACAGAGTCCTTCAGTTTGCTCTCAGATTCTAACGATTTGTGCAAATTGCTTTCAGAGTAAAAAAATTGCTTCTGGATCTCTGTGATCTGTTTATGTTAAATTTTGATAGACTGTTTCTAGGGAGACTAGCAATATAAGTCTTACTCTCAACATACAATTATGTAGTAAATAAATAATTGGTATAGATGCTGTTACTCACCTGAGATAAAAGAGAGCAAAAGGAGAAACACTGAAACTTATTTAATCTATCTTCTGGATATATATATAATGTATGCATCCACTGAAAACTATTAATCCTAAACTCCTCTTACAAGAAAACGAAAATGTGTGCTTTTAAGAAATGATTCATTTGATCTATTCAGCTATCTGCTTTAGGGTGCATTTTGTTTTATCAGAGACTCTTATCTGTGTTGACTGAATCTCCATTTATCACAAAGGGAGACAGGAATGGTTAGCTGTCTGTGGATGGACGAGTTCCAGTGAAGATTACTTCAGCTTTCGTGTCTGTTAGCCTAATAATGCAGGGAAGTTTTTGCATTGGTAGTGTTATAATGTTTTGTTGAAATGGGACCTTGAATCTTCATTTTCTAAAGTAAAAGGCTAATACATTAAGGCAAGATGAACTAGGCTGGTCTTACATGTAATGTATAATGAAAGTTTTTGGACAGGATGGATTGCTTAAAGGAAAACTAGTGTCTCTGAAGCATTCTGTTTTTCTAAACAGATCTATTGGAGATCTATTAATCCATCTTTTAGAGGTTGTTGAATCACAGTACTGTTGTTAAGCCTATTAATAGGATGCATGTGATATTACAAAACAGCTTCTGCAGATCTCCATTACAGAGGCTATTTGCAGTATTGTGTGGGATAGAATATATGAGCTTCTATGGAAGGAAGGATTTGTTCTGAATCTATTTACTGGTCAATGTCTGTGTTGCATAAGATGAGCATCAGTGGCATAGCTGAATTCTGGTATAGTTAGAGAAAACTGCATTTTAAACCCATAATTAACTACATGGATTAAATGCTGCTAATGGTTAGTAAGCTCACCAACTAGAAAACCCAAACTCTAATGCTGAAAAACGAACTTATAAAGGACTTGAGATAGTGTGAATCAAAAGAAAGACAGGTAAATATTTTCTGTGATAAGTCTCTTAGATGTTTTTCTTCAGGCTGTAGTTTGGCTTACTGGCAAAAATATGTCTGGTTGAAATTTTGATTGTTGCAGTTTGCAGCCCCTTCATTTGGTAGAAATGTTCAAGAGGTCACATTGTAAACTGGATCATTGAAATGATCTGTAATTAAAACTAACCCTGTTAGAGTGTTTTGGTAGTAGACGTGATAAACCTGGAAGTTTTGGGTGGTTCCATTTATAGTTAGCCCCAAGAGTTTTAGTGATGTGACTAAGGAGACAACTGCAAAGGAAAGGTCACAAAGAGACGTCCGCTCAAAAGCTGGTACCTTGTGAAACTGCACTTTTAGTTGATCCTTAACTGCTTTCAAAATTCTGCTTTCTTACTCTAGAGAGAAACAGAGAAAAAGAAATTACTTCTCTTAAAAGTATTGGTATAGCAACTGCGATCCCTTAGGTACAATGTTTTGTAATCAAGGTTTGTATCTATATGCACTATGACAGTTTGTCATCCGTTTCCTACTACTGAACAATTAATTTTGGTATGTTGACTTCAAACAGTGTATGCGTCTAAGATCCTTGTATTTATCTGTGGGAGCTTCATCTCTGATTTATTTTTAAAACCACAGAATTAAGTTCTTTGGTCTGTTATTGCAGAGACTGTGTTAAACTGTTAATGAATCTGCATTAATTTTATTTCAGCTAATGGGGCTGCCACATTAGTAGGTGTAGTTTATCTTCCATTTCTGTAAGCTTTTATCCTATTGATTACTGTCTGATGTATTTCTCCATGGCTTAAGCATAACTGATTTTTGCTGGAATTTTGTTGACAGGTTGATGTTTGTGTGTATTCTGTCATTTAGAGATAAATCACTTGCTGAGTTTGTACAAAGATGGTTGAGAATTTGCCAAGTGAACAAAATAATTATGGATAAATCTTTCCTTACTGCTGAGTGTTGTAGTTATTTAGATTCAGACAAGTTACATTCTGTTACATCTGGCTGGGTCTGCTCTCTCCCATTTGCTCTGCCAGGGATGGAAGCTTCTTGAATTTAAGAAGGAAAAGTTAAGTCAAATTGAAGCTTTTTCAGCTCCATCTTCCTTACCTCTTCCAGTAACAAAACTTTGGTTTTGTCATGCACTAAGAAAGCTCTGTCTTGTGTGCAGGTGTTGTTTTTGAGTCCAAGACATAACAGAAAATCTCTCTTCAAGCCACATCTCCTCTTCAGAGACTAAAGGTGTTTCATGATCTGGGACAGATTTGTAGGATAAATTTGCATGAATAAAGATGTAATAAATGCATGAATAAAGATGTAAATCTTGAGGTTAGACTTAACATTCAAGAAACAAGTGATCCATAAAAACTTGAGGACTGGAGTTTGTGTTCTTGATAACTTCAGTTGCGTAGGGAATGGCTGTCTTGTTTTTTTTTTTTTGACACAACTTTTTTTTTTTTAATTTAAAGATTCTAAAACTGTTAAGTAGTTTAGCATAAGGTTTCAACTATAGGAGGCTTTATGGGTAAAACAGATTTGTGAGGAGGGGTGATGTCCTAATGTTAGTTAAAAAAAAGTTGTCTTTGTAACTTTATGTAATCTTGTTTTCTTTTTACTTTTTTTCTTTAGTCTAGAAGTAGTGAAAACTCTGATTAGGGTGTTATGGAGAACTGGACCAGTTCTCTAAAGAGTGTTTTTGCAGGTTGTTTTTTTTTTTTGAGTGCTTGCAATCCTTTTAGGATTGACACTCTAGACCACTCACAACCATATGGGGTACAGCTGATTAATATCTCCCCTATTAATTCGTACAAGCAACTGTTAGGTGGTATATGTGTGTACGTTAACTATTTTACATTAGCCTGCATTTTGGGGGTTGGGTCAGTGTGATGGAACATTACACAACTATAATAAGGCACTACATGAAAATGTTATGTCAGTGCTCAGTAGTAGTAAAAAACCCCCAAATTAGTCTAAGAAAGTAGTATAGAACAAACCAGAAAATGTGTGGAGAAAGGTGAGAAGAATGCTAAAGACTGTGGAATAACCTCTGTAAAAGGAACAACAGACTAGGATTTGAACAAGATTGAACTGAAGCTAGGAAGGGAGGAAGCTACAGTTGAGTTGCTTGAGGCCAAGTAAATGGAGTATGATAGTTCTTGTTTTGGAACAGAAGGTTAATGAGAAGATGCACAAATTATCTGAAGATTAAAAACAAACAAGAGGAAGTGTTTCTCACAGCACATAGTTAAGCTATTAAACTCCTTGTTGCAGGATGTTTTTGATACTAAAAATTCATATTCTTTAGTAAAGCACCTGCCCAGTTTCACAGGGAGGGATGGGGTAGAATCCATCAAGCATTATTAAAGCCACTGCCCTCTGATGTGAAGAAGTTTTTGACTCACTTAAGGAGAGTTTCATTATTTATTGTTATGTTTGCTGTTGTACTGCATTCTTCCCTATGCGTTCTCTAATGGTTACTTACCTGGTAGGAGAGTGTTTGGTGTGGGCATTTGGTTTAATGAAGCACCCTCTTATCAAGTTTTGTACTTTCTGGAATAAGGATGGGATGGTATTACATGGTTAATTGGGAGTGGTAGGGGAAACTTTGTAAGATGAGCAGTATGGGATGTGTTGGGAAGCAGATATGCCAACCCCAATTTTGATACTATGGGAAGTGAAGTAGTTTTTGGAAGAGCATCTGAAGCATAGTGCTTTGTAGCAGAATGGAAGTTCACAGTAACACAAAACCCAGTGAAGTTTTCTTAAAGCTTGATTATTAACTTTAAAGAAAAACAAAACCAAAAACCCAACCCCCCAATGTTTATATGATTCTTACCCTGTTCTTTGTCTAAGTTATAAGCTTTCAGAAGTTGATTGATTTCATTTAAATTTTACAGGGGTGGAGGTCTCAAACTGAATTCCCACAGACTTTGTGGAAGTAGAAAGCTGGATAGAGAAGAGGTTATACCATGGCTCCAGCTGGGACAAGCAGTAAGGTGAGCTTGTTAAACATCAGAGGATCCTCATAGGACCCCCAACTTTGTAATTGAATCCATATGAAACCAGGTTCATTATTTCAGTGCCTGTGAAATAACTTGTTTAAGCAGGGAGTGTTTTTAATGCTTACATTTTAAGTTGAGAATAACTAATGTAAGGGGCTGGTTGTTTGCCAGCTTCCTTTTCAAAGATTTTTCTTTTTGAAGTTCGGTTTTGAAACTGTGATAGTATATTCTAAAGAGCTATGTTTTCTGTGTTTTATTGAGTTGGCAATAAGCCATCTCATTTTCATACTTCTAGTGGGAGAAACGGTTAGCTCTTTGATAGCTACAGATTTTTATTTAAACATCACTCAAAGATGCAGGAAGAGTTTTTGGGAGGTTTTGTATGTGAAAAAAATGGCAATGGGACGTAAGACCTTCAAAAACAGGTTGGAATATGAAAGGTTTTGTAAGTTGGATCTTGTTTTCTTAAATGCCAAATTAACTGTTAAACAGGAGTTCAGCACAAATAAGCCGAACTCTTGAGTTCTCTCCCCTTCCTTCCCACTCTTCTTTCCCCTTCTCCTGACTCATTCTCAGGACTGCTGTACATATGCAGCCTACATGCAAACTTTTTATCACCAGTTATTAAAACTCCAGTCAAAATATTTAAAAATGCATTTTATTTAGCACTAAGAGTACATCCAACCCAGCTGTTTCATTTCAGCCTCTAAAGCTTTGTTCATTTGTTGTAATTACAGTATTGATTGATAGTACTCAAACTAATTAGAGTAACAAAATTAAGTCTCGTTTGTCAGTCTGAGCTTTGCTAACAGGAAGCTGTTAAAAGGGAGAAGGTAAAAGTCCAAAGTCATACCATCAGAACTTTGTATTAGAGCTGTTCCCTGCTGCAACATGAAGGAATATGCCAAAAATAAGATAAATCAAGCATGTTCCTCTTGTCAATATTCTGTGCTGCCCAGCTGATTTCTAATGTAGCTGGAAAAGTTGCAGATGTCACATTTGCCAATTTTAATATCCCTTATAATACCTATTTCTTCAAGTGTTGCTTGCAGGGTTTCTAACTCTAGAACATGAAGGCCACTGAGTTTCAGAGAAATTTTTGTTATTGCACTGTTGAAATTCACTGTCTTCAAGCATACAGATAATGTGATTTCAGAAATCTGTTGGTTACCACAGCATGGCTTATCAAACCCTTTACAAAAACCCCTGAAGAATTTCATAAGTAATCTGTAATAATGTGCCAGTGTAACTTTAGGAGAATTACAGGATAATAATTTTGCTTATTTTTATACAAATATATGATCTTGTCTTTTTATTTTTAGGTGTGCTTGGCAGTGACAATGGACTATTTATTTGCATCGGATACTCTTATATGAAAAGATCACATTTCCAAGGAGCTTAAATATTATTTCATCTTCTGAAACAGAATGGCAGGCTTCAAACGTGGATATGATGGAAAAATTGCAGGATTGTATGACTTGGATAAAACTTTGGGCAGAGGCCATTTTGCTGTGGTTAAACTTGCTCGGCATGTCTTTACAGGTGAAAAAGTAGCAGTAAAAGTGATTGATAAGACCAAACTGGACACTCTAGCCACTGGACATCTTTTTCAAGAAGTCAGATGCATGAAACTAGTGCAGCATCCCAATATAGTACGACTGTATGAAGTGATTGACACCCAGACTAAGCTTTATCTTATCTTAGAGCTGGGTGATGGAGGAGATATGTTTGATTACATCATGAAACATGAAGAAGGTCTGAATGAGGATCTGGCAAAAAAATATTTTGCTCAAATAGTTCATGCTATATCCTACTGCCATAAACTGCATGTAGTTCATAGAGACTTAAAACCAGAGAATGTAGTCTTCTTTGAAAAACAAGGACTTGTGAAATTGACTGATTTTGGCTTCAGCAACAAATTTCAGCCTGGAAAGAAGCTCACCACAAGCTGTGGATCTCTTGCATATTCTGCTCCTGAAATTTTACTTGGGGATGAATATGATGCACCAGCAGTGGGTATGTCCTCTTTGAATTCAACCAGTAATCTAAACTTAAGTACTATGATGCTGCACCACTCTGTTTTCTGTTTCAAGATAATGCCATATGTGGAAGCTAGCTAATTGGCAAGAAACAATATTATAACCTGGATGAGTTATGGATGAGTTAGTGCTGGAGCAGCTCTGTTTGAAAGAAATACTCAAACATTCTCAAAAATGCTTAAAAGTTCTTTTTATATGAAATGATGCAATTGTATACATTATTATTAATAGAAAAGTTAATTACAGTGTGAATGCAATGTGTATTTACTTTGTTAGAGGACCCATTTCCTTTTCAGAAAAGTGTCTGGTTTTAATTTCTTTTTGACATCATCCCCCTGCAAAAAACCCCAACCACTTGTTGATTTTCTTTGCTCAGTTTAGCCATATAAGAATGACATTGTGAGCCCAGGTTGCTTACATGTTCTGCTGCTAGGTGGTAGGAATCCATTTTTAATAAGTACTAACCTGGCTAGGCTAATAAGTACTAACTAGGCTATTCCTACAAAGGAGGAGACAGGAAATTAAGGAAGGCTTTAACTCCCTCTTCCCTTTCTCTGCCTTTTTCTTGTCTGAGAACTGGAAGTTCCCAGTTGTTCCCAGTTGTTTAAAACGTAAGCGAAATGTGTAAATCAGACTACACTTTTCTAGCTGGAAAGTGGAATGTGCTAGACAGACTGTTACAGATAATTCTCTACTTTCTCTGTTAGGTCTACTGCATATGGTATTAGAAGTAACTTGGAGGGTTTTTTTTTTAAATAGTTGCAAATGTTGATAGAATCACTGAATAATGTCCTGTAGTCAAACAAATTGCTTGCATCTGTTAGTTGAGGTAGAAGGTGCTTCTCCAAAAAAGTTAAGTATGTATAATTCTAAATGATGCTTCAAAAATAGCTTATTGTAGTCAACATGCCTCTTGTTCATGTGTACCCGTAGTATCTGATGCTTTTACTGTCGTAACACACCTATTAGGGCTCTCTACATGGCTCTGTGTGTGTTTTCCTATGGTTATAGTAGTGGCTGTAGTGTTGGTTTAAATTAAGACTGGCTTGTCCAATTTTTTTCCTAGTTTACCTGAGGTAAACAATGACATTATTTTTTGTATGCTGACAAGGTTTTCCTGCACACTGTTGAATTAAAAACTTGTATTACTTTTAATATACATATTTTTGTCTAGCAGATCTTATGGTCTTTGCTTAAACATTTGAATGACACTTCATGGCTTCTAACTTTGAATGGGTATTTTACTGTGGGTTTTCTGGACTTGAAAATACTTTCTCAAGTGTGCTATAATTAAGAATATTAGATGTCATAGTTGTGGACTAGAAGTATGTATAAGTTCCAAGGTGGACAAAAGAGATTACATCACTTACATTTTGACGCTAGTCATGTGCAAGGTGTATATATAGCCTGAAATAGTGGTGGAGTGCTGTGAACTCATTCAGTTATTGGCTGAATAGGGCTATTAATGCTGCAATAATAATGACTGACAATGGCAAAGGTTTTTGCCAGATAAGATGAAATTACACCGTAGCTGAACCAATCTAAAAGCTAGTTGCTTATGAGAAAGGAGGTCACACTTTCTCCAGTGTGACTACGTGGTCCTGCCCCTTTGTGAGCATCTGACTCCTTGAAAACCAACTCAATTTACTAAAATGACAAATTAAAAAGGATTACCCTGCTTATATGGTGTGCATGTTAAGGTACACTTGCATTCATTATAATACTTTTAAAACCCCACACCTGTTTTCATTTATCCAAAATTATTGTTATATTCACAAAAATTATTGCAAGATAAACTGATCAAGATATGATTTTTTTTTTTTTGGTGCAGACCTTTGCCACAAACGTGGCTTTTCTGATGTCTTATAGTATTAGAATGAGTATATAAAGGAAAAGACTTTATATTTTCTTGCTATGAAGAGCTGAAATACTCAGGGCAAGTCTTTTATTAAGTTATATGCTTAATAAATATAATGGAAAAGCTTGCTTTATGAAAAGGCAACTGTTTCAGCTAGTTTGGGGATTAATCTCCCCTTTCTGATGCTACTTAAAAGTTTTCACACTTGAAATGAACCTAGTTAATTTAGGTCTCTCAGTTCCTTTTGTGTTTAAGGCTATAGTTACAATGATGCAAGAAGAATATTAGGCAATGGTTGTATGTTCCCAGGGCTTTTCAAAAAAGCCGAGTGTGTTAGATAATGGTAAGTTTTGTTGCTTGTAGTTTCCCATGTTTTTTTCACACTTAATTAAAAATTGTTCTAGTGAGAGGACTGTCACACATAAAGTTAATTTTGTAAATCAGATGGACACGTTATTTTAGATGAGACAGAATTCTGTCTAAAGCAGTGGTGAATACTGCTGGAGTTCACTGGATTACAAAAGTGGGTAACTACAGCTGAGAAAGCATAAAGCATGCTTCTGGTAATACTTTTCCTTCATTACTCTACGAGCATCAACAGAGATTGGATCATTAAATAAATAGAAATCACCTCTTTCCTACGTGATAAAGTTTAATTACAGTTTTTCAGATCAGCTGATTCTTTCAGAAGAAAGCAAGTTCTATTTTAACTGTTTGACATCTCTACAAAGTATTAAGTGCTGTGTAGGCTAATTCTTCCAGTAATTCTGGAAGACATTGACACTTCTGATAGGTTTTTATTATTGTAGTCCGGTATTCTGTATGTGATTTTGTAGATGCATGGAAACATTTGCAGAGTAAATTAATTCTTCTGGGGATGAGAAACGAGCAAGTTCAGATTGCAAATTCAGATTGTAAGACCGGGATTGTCTCTTGAGCACAGTTGAGCGCAGGCCTTTAGAAAGGTACTGTGATGCACAAATAACATTGTAGGTATCATCACAATCACTTAGCATTGCAGTTTGTCATCACAGCAACACCAAGAGAATGGTTACAATTGCTCAGTGCTATTGAACTGTAAATTTGTTGTCAGAGTCCAACTTCCTCTCTTCTTGGAAGTTGGAGGGGCCAACCCTTTGAATAACGTTCATTGCTTTGTAGTTAGATGATGGCTTTCTTGCACAACTCAGACCCGTATATCTTCTGACAATATGGTAAAATAATAATGGATTTATGTATTCATTATCTACTCAGACATTTTTGATTATTAAAGGAAACAGAGGATATCATAATCTTTTGCTTTCCTGAGATGATGATAATGCTTTTAGACACACTTTGGCTGTTGGAGTAATCCCAAATTATTTTGTTTTGTTTTTGCATCAAGCATTTGCAGGGGCTTGGTACTTGCATTATAGTGTTGCTGGAGTGTTTGGTCTTTCAAAGCTTCGGTCATGTATACCTGGTGCTTGAGCATAGCTAAGTAGCCCTGATGACCCTATTTGGCTTGTGTGGAGCTGGTTTTGATGTTTCTGCATGTGTATGGCACTTTATTCATAAATTGAATGACTAATGTAAACATAATGGGTAGTGGATATCTACAGTAAGCTTTTACACTATAAAAATGCTTAATACAAGATTTGACAGACTTGAGTTAAAGAAAAAAATTGTAAGATACCTGCAAACCATATACGGTATTTATTCATTTAGCATACCTGACAGCATTTTGGAATTTCAGTATGCTCAAAATCAGATTACAGCCAAACTTGACAGAAATTAAAAGCAAAAATTCCTACAAAAGCTTTTCACTGACTGTTTTGTTTTGCAAATGTCCCTTTATAATGTTGTCTTGCAACACTTTAGAAGATTTATACTTATAGAATGAGCTTGAAAGTGTGAGGGTGCAGAAAGCTACAAGTGTGTAATACTCAGCTGCTTTGGGCATAAGAGGTCTTCCCCTTCTGTTTTGTTTGTGCTGCACTCTGTTGCATGGCTGACCATTTCATTTACTGATTTTATTAGCTAATTTGAAAACTGTTAACTTTTCTACATGCTTAACTTCTGCCAGATTAGAAGAGCTGTTTGTTCCCCTAACATTGAGTGGAAGAGCTGGTGCAAGGGAGGTGAAGGGTGTGTGCAGCTTGGACTAGAGTTCTGGGGGAAGGTGGTGTCGCACCTGTTTCTCTTTGCATTAACAAGTTTAGGTTAGATCAACTCAGACTAGGTCACTTATCTTCACCTTCCATGTAAGAGACTCATTTGACTGAAATTCATCAGGTATTGTTGCTGGCTAGGGTTAAACCACAACACTCACACTGCTGAAAAAAAATGACTCAAATTTGAAAAATTATCAGAAATGAGGTTTTTTTACTTTTTGGAAGGGGTTAATGTAAGGAATTGGTTATAGGATACTTTCAGAAAGCTTTAGCCTTGATGCTATTTGTGCCATGTTAACAAAGAATGTATTTTTAAGTTCTGTGGTAATTTGTATGCAGGTAGCAAAATTTATTTTAAGGGAAGGGGAGTCTGATTTTTATGTATTATGCTATCCTTTGATTCTGCTTCCCCCCCCCCCCCCCCTCAATCTGATTACTTTATTGACAAGAAAATAGTTTTAATGCCTCAAATTATTGAGGGTGTTATCTTACAGGTATCAGAGTCTTGTATTCAGAAGTGAAATTATGATGTGACAGGGCTGTAATGAAGGGTGGGAGTCTGATCCTGATGACTATTCAGCAAATCTGTACCAGCTAATATTTATTAAGTATAATTTATGTTCCTTTCTGTATTACTTTATGCATAAGTTTTAATGCATTAACCAATAATTGCTGGGTGACGCAAAGAATAATTTATCCAAGTGAAACTGCAGAGGAGAAGCTGTCAAGATAGACTTCAGTTACTGCCCTATCAGTTAAACTGTAACTTAAGTATAGGGATGTTTCTTAGTCACCTCCTTGTGTTCATGGGAGAACTGTTTTGATAATATTTCAAACTGCTGTTGTGGAGCAACATTTCATTATGATAAACACATCTCCACAGCCAGGAAGCTTAATTTCATGTATCTGGCAAGCAGATATTCAGATTTACTTATGTTCAGCCCATGACAGACTAATTTGGCAACATAGATCTGGTGGGACCTAAATCAATGGTGTGCTACTTAGTTATAAACCAGATGTTCAAGTTTTGTATTCATGTGTAAAGCTGTATTAAGATGTTAATTTTCATAAATGAAGTACACATTACACATTTTACAGCTAAAAACTTTAGGAAAATATAGTCAATCAGAAAATATAAAGGATTTCTTGGATACCAGAGGCAAATCCAAAAAGATTGCAGTGAAAAATGTATGCTTTATAGGCTTTATGTCCAATGATTTTGAGAACATGTTTTATACAGAGAAAAACTTCTATCTACATTCAACTGATTAGTATTATTTTTTATCCTGGCTAATTATTTTCTGCAGTAGTAGTATTGGAAAGTCAGTTCACACAGAAAATGTTGGGTTTGTTTGTGTTTTTAATGTAGATCCAGTAAATTCTGAAATGTGGCTAAGCTACAGAAACCAAAGGAGAAAGAATGCATTTCTAGGTGCAGAACTGATGAATCAGAGTAAGACAGACTACTTTGGAATAAAGGCAGGGGTGTGTGTTCAGTAAGACCTTTCAATGGTGGTGGTTTTTGTTAAAATATCATTACTGAAATTTGAGATACAGTAGTTACTAAAAAATAAAGAACAATGACTTATCTGTATTTTAATAGTTTTTATGCAGCCGGCAAAACCCATGCTATTGTCTTCAGGGAAAAATAAGTACTAGTTTTCAGACTGAATGAAAATAAGAATTGCTTCCAAAGATAAGACTAGTTACTGATCATCATGTCTTAGTCAAATAAAATAATATATAGAACAAACTGTTTCACCAGACAGATAAGCTAATTATGAAAATAATTTACTAAATGCCATTTGCTATTTATGCTCTTTTTGGGAGTGATAGGGAAAGGAAAAGATTTCTCCTAATTCTCTTGTCTGCTATGTGTTCTAACAGTAATTTAATTGGATTTGTAGTGCCCTTAAAACAAGGAGAAAACCCAGTTCTGCCTGTTAATTTTGAAAATGTTAGCATTGATTGCAGATGTTCTCTTCCTCAGCTTTATGCAAGGGAAAAATAAATCCCATTTTACAAAGACCATAAAAAATAGCTGAATTAACAAATGGTGGCATCTTTGAAAACTAGAGAGGTCAGTACAAAAGTTTATTTAAAGCTTTTTTTCATGAAAAGTTAAAGAATGGAAGAATGGTTCAGTCAGATAAAGATCTAGTACCTACAAAGAAAGTAATATTTGTTCTTTACCCATACTCTTCAAACTTTACAGCTGGTCCAGTTTGAGCATCTTCCAGATTTGCAAGCAGTCTGTGCACATGGTAGTGCTTTTTTAAGCTTTTTCTCTTATACAGGGGTAGAAATACTACTCTTCTTCTTTTGAAGCACAAATATATGAACAATATAACAGACACTATTCAAACAATTCAGTAGTATGATACCAGCTTTTATCCTTCTATACTGTGCTATGTAATTTTTCATCACTGTTTTTAATAGAAGTCTCTTTTTCTGCAGTTTGACTTGTCATGTAAATTTTTACCCTTAAACGGTGTTTTGCTTCTTCAGACAGTTATGTGAAGCTATGCTATAGATTAGCCTGTGCTGTGAAGAAGACCTTAAATTTCAACTTACAACAAGCATGCTTACCCCTGCTATCCTCATGAGTTATCAGCCTGTACCTACTCCTGACCTCAATGAAGGTTCCACCTCTAAATTCCAATCCAAATAAAGTAGTTCAGGGTGGGGTTTTGTGTCTGAGTTGAAAACAGCAGTCTTCAAATATTGCCCAGTTGCTGCCTAGCCCTGAACATGCCTAGAGTGCAGAGATGCTGATGATCTTTAAATTAGATTTTCATATATAGATCTGCATAGAAGAACTTGATCTTGAAGTGCTGATGTGTTGAGCCTCTTTCAAGGCTTGTCTTCAGCAGGTTTCTATGGATTGGGCTTTCTTCCACAAATCTTCTCTGAAGCAGCAATGGTGATGACATTCTCTTTAATGTCTTAAGATAGTGGTTAGAGTAATTGCCCATGATGCTGGAAATCAGGGTCTATTTCCATCCTTTGTTTATCCACAGTCTGATACCTCTGCAGTGGCAAAATAAACATGTAAACATTTGTCATCTCCACAAAAGTTGATTTGTTTTCTTTTTTGCTTATTAAGTGGCTTCTAGTGGAAGATAACTTGTTCAGCTGTTATAGTAAGCATTCCAATAAGAAATATATAAAACCTGACTAAATTTACCCAATATTACAAATCACTTCTGAAGAAGCAGACTTTCCATAGAAAGATCTCTCCTATCAACTGAGCAATATACACTGTGTAAACTGTTAAGAAGTTCTACATTTAAGTTAGGAGGAAAAAAATTTTTTTCCATAAAGGTCTGAAATAAACAATTTTAGTAAATGGACTCTGTTTTACTTTATGTAGTTAAATGCAAATGTATCTATTCCAAAATGAGTATGGATTTTTAGCTGCTTAAAATCACAAATTCACATAGCATATATAAAGTGTGACAAGTTTCTGACTTCTAAGGAATGGTAGAAATTTCAGCAAATCTTATGTTATAAGGATCCCCTAGGTCACATAAATGGTAACTTTCTGAAATTTGTAATGCTTATTTTAGGAGTAAATCAGGAACTTGAGAAAGCAATAAATGGCTAAGGAAATGGAGAAGCCCAGCTCAGTGTTTAAGCAGATGAATATGGATATCCTTTGTGCAGTTTGCAAACTGGAACATAACAGATGTTTGACTGCCCTGTGTTTAAGACAGGCACAGCACAGACAGCTAATGACGTGGTTTGGTTTCTATGGCAGTGACTTCATGTTATGTAAGGAAGTTGCATATACACAGCCCTGGTTGTCATGGTTCTGGGAATCCTGCTTGAACAGTCCTTTCCTGATCAGCATTATTTAATGGCTTTAAAAACAATAAAATATTATCTACTGTAGCTGGCTAGCCTAGGACTTTTAAAAGTCTGAATCTCTCTTATTTTATTCTTGTTACAGCAATAGCAGTTTCAGTTACCAGTACCCAATTTAAAGGCTGAATTGTATCTTGATCTTCGCTGTGCTTTTGAAAGAGACCTTGATTTTGGCCACATGTGCCTTCCTTCACTATACTCATTTGAAGTTTTAGAGGTTATAAGCATGCTAAATGCATGCAGCATGTCAGGCCTGAATTCTGCTTTTCCATCACTTTTCTGCAGAGAGCAAATTAGATGGCCCTTGGAGGGGAGAAGTAAGCAGTTTCCATAAAGCCTTCCACTGCTAATTACTAAGAGTAGTAAAAAACTTGAAATGATGAAAAATAAATTGTGGTTTAAATCTGCTCTTCTAAAAATGGTTCTCTGTAACCCTCTCTCTTCCCTGTGTTCCTTCAGTTAAGAGTCCCAAATCTAGAATTGGCACTGGCACCTGAGTTGAGTTGTGATAAGGGAGTATAGCTGCAAAGTACACTGACTCCTTGGCCCAAGCCAAGCTGTTTTGCTTACAAAACCTGCTCCTTTATCTGGTTAAACTATCCAGTAATAAATTTATTACATCTGAAGGTTTTGCCTGAAACCTGATTTTTTTTTTTTTTTTGAGTATTAACATAGCACCATAGCTAATACGTTATTTTAAAATGGTATGCCAGGGGTGTGAAGGTGGAGGAGAGGCAGATCTTTGTGTAATTCTTTACAGTGTATGCTGTTTGTCAAACCATATTTGCGTTGAACTGAAGGTGAGGGTGTTTTGTTTTGGTTTTTTTTTTTGTTTTTTTTGGTTTTTTTGTTTTGTTTTTTTTTTAAAGGGTGCAACCCATTTAACAAATCTCAAAATAGCAGTCTTGCTCTGCATTCACATCCTGCCCATATAGTTCTGCATTCTCCTTTGTGTTTTTTTGACTTTGGTCCTTGTGTTTTAGTGAACCACTGAATGGGTAAAAATATAAATAGATGTTGTCGTCTTTGCTTTTAAATGTGTATGTACAGATTCTAATAATGTGTGAAAGCAGGAAACTGTCTCAGCTAGGATTTTTCCCCTGAACATGCTTTATTTTTTTTAGTCAAGGCAGCTCTTATAGTATGTTTTCACAAGTGTATTAAGATCTAAAGAAAAACTTGTCTTCCTTTAAACTTTGAGTTATTTTTCTTCCCTCTTTCCCCAGTTATTAGCTGGTCTAATAAGAGATGGTACTTCTTTCTAGAAGCCTTGCTTTGATGAGATCTCAGGTCCTTGTAATCTGCTCACACAACTGTCTTGTCAAAGTTGATGCTTTTGACCAAATCACATCACTAGATCTTGACTGAGGCTTTCACTCAGTTTGAGTGAAGCCCCCTTTTGTAATAGGGTGGTAAGAACACTCTTTGGGATATAGAAATGAAGGATCAAGGTTCCATTGTCCGCTCCACTGGTGGAAGCGGTCTCCCTGGCAGAAACAGTTATTCCCCTTTTGCTATACCTAGTATGTGAGCAGAACTCAGCAACAGCAGGGCACAGCACAAGAATGGGAAGCATGTACTGACCCAGTGTTGATCATGGCGCTTGATCAGTTGAGTGCAAACCGTCTCCATCTGCCTTAGGTTTCTTGGCATCCAGAGAACAGATGAGTTTTCTCATTATTAATAGGAAAGAATAATAGAGCAGCGCTGATTATGGCAGCACAAACCAGTATGGTAAAGAATGTTCCTGTGTGTGGCTTTGTTTGTTGTTTGAGGAAATAATAAAATCTGGTAAATATAATCTCTGATTCTCCTTTACTAATTTCTCAAAGACAGCCATGCTTAAAGATTTTTAATTTTGCCTCTGTCAGCCAGATGGCACTATTCTGGAAATCAAGAATTTTCCAAAATATACTGTGGTTATTACATTAAATGGGTGAACAAAAATTGTATCTTTAAATGGAAGAAAGCATTTTCATTTCTTTCAATCTTTATTACAGTATTTATTTTCTGAATTTGACTGAAAAATATTCAGCTATGGATCTCCAGTAAAGTGGAAAGTGCAGTTACAGGATTGATTTTTGCATGTATAAAATGGCTTAAAACTAATAAATTGGGTACAAACATTAGCATTTCTTATATGTGTATTGTATAGTAATTTAACTGTTGTTCTTTTAGATATTTTAAAATGATGTGTGGGTATTAACTTATTATTTTGGAATATCTCCTTTGAAGACTTCAGGTTCTAAACCTTGGATTTTACACTGAAGGCTAGCAAAACCTCCATGTTTAAACTTACTTGCATGTTGGGAGTGTATATCACCTACTTCAATTTAGAAGAAATGTTTGCAATTAAGTAAGACTTCAAGTTTATGGATCCTTTTTACAAAGAGCAGATGATTTCCCCTTTTTGGTAGTATTACCTATATCAAGCTGTAAGTGGCTTCAAAACATGCAAAATAAAAAGTTTAATGCAGATCCCATAGAGATTCTTGTCTGTTCTGGAAACTTCTTTTTGCAGAGACAGCTGCAAGTAAAAATCCTATTTTTTAATTTCATACAGTGCTGTATACTTCAAAGGAAGTTACTTTGAAAATTTTTTTTTTAATGTTTCCTGTTTTCTGTCAGCTTTTTTTTTTACCACTTCCTTCACACTTACCATCCTTTACACTGTGTTTGGTGTGAGGAGTGAAAAATAATTGTTTCATAGCTGAATTGAGACAACCCTGTGCAGGTTTAAATGGAGCATTCAAGTTCTGTGTGTTCACGCTATCAACGTTATTTTAGTTTTTGCTGTGCTGTGTCATGCTTTCATTTTCTCAAATACCTACAATGTGCTGCTATGTGGACTCTTCCAAAATATTTCATGCTGAAAGGATACATGAAGCATTTTGTTGTGGGGGGAGTATTGACCAGAATACTAGGATAGATTGTATCACAAAATAGATTTTAGGCAAAGTTAAAAATCTAGGAAGGTCATTGATATTGAAGAGATGACTGTTAATAGAAATGCATGAATTCACATATTTTTTGTGCTTCAAGAGTTCTTATAATCTGTTATGTGGTGAGAGAGAGATAATGCATCAAAACTTTTTGTCCATTTTCAAACTAAACAGTAGGAGAAAGATGTAAGGAACTTTACAAAATTAAAGGTGCACCTCCTAGGCACCATTACCTTTCCATGTTGTGAGGCTTTTTAAAATCCTGTATACCAGAAGAGCTAGCTTTCTGGCATCAGGGTATCAAAATATTAATGCATTTATTGAGCCTTAAACATGTGAATAGTCATGTTAAATTTGCAGGTATATATGGTGTACTGGCCTCAAAATCCTCAGTACCTACAGGATTGAGGCCCTCGTAAGCATAACAGAAATCAAATAATTGTCTGAGTTAATTGCATACACTTACTACAAATTAGAGCTCTAAAGAAAATTACCATGTAGTGTTTCTATTCCTCTGTCAGCTAAACCATATGAAGAATGGGTTCTAACTATCAAAATGAGTAATTGTTCTAGGGATGAATGTGTGTGATTTACATTACTAAATAAAATTGTAGCCATCCTTCAGCTCTAAATGCATGGCAAGTATTTTGAGTAGGCCACAGAAAGCATGATGCAGTTTGGTAGGTAACTTAGCGTGGTTCACTCTTGCAAGCTCTTCCAGGACAGGACTCTACTTCCTATGACCACTGCCAGCTGCTCTCCCCTCCATCCTCATTTCTTTCAGACAGTTCAGCTGTTTTTCTGGTTTTACTTGGTATAGATCTGTGAAATCATAGGATGTAGGACCCAAAATTGCCATGGAAATTTACAGAGCATGGAGTTGTAGCTGAAGATTAATAAGAGCATGAACTTTTATCTAAGCATATATTGGAGTTATTTATTTTTATGCAATATGAAATATTTCTCAATAATTAAGCTTCCTGTATTGAATGCAGTGAGACTTGTGAAATATTTTCTTCTAGGCAAACTCTTAATAAAGATTAAGGTCTCTGGGGAGACCTAATAGCAGCCATCTGCTACTTAAAGGGGGCCTACAGGAGAGATGGGGAGGCACTGTTTATTAGGGAGCATAGTGATAGGACGAGGGGTAAAGGGTATAAGCTGAAAGAGGGTAGATTTAGATTAGGTATTAGGAAGAAATTTTTTCTTGTAAGGGTGGTGAGACACTGGAACAGGCTGCCCAGGGAAGCTGTGGATGCCCCATCCCTGGAGGTGTTCAAGGCCAGGCTGGATGAGGCTTTGGGCAACCTGGGCTAGTGGAGGGGGTCGCCGCAGGGGGGTTGGAACCCTTCCACCCTTAGCCATTCTATGATTATATGATTTGAACTAAATGTTAGCTTTTACAGTAGGTAGAAACCAACTAAAGGGCTTCATGCCTAGCCGTGCTTCTTTTTCATCTTCTGGTGTGTCATTTCACTGGGGAAAAATAAAGTTGTTGAATGTTTTTTATTTTACACAAGCATGAGTTAGAAGGAAACAAGAAGACTCCCACAGTGTAGTAGAGATTATTGTTAATTATGTTATGTTTGATGGGTATCTAAAGAAAAAAAACACCACCCCACACCCTGTAATATGATTGGTGTAGCAAGGTAGTTTTACCTAAATGAATCAGTTTATTTTTTGCCATTAGAAGTAGCAAAGAATTTTTTAAGCAACACTAGTGAAGGAAAAACATATCTAGTTCAGTCTCATGGAAATAAGTGACTTCCTTTGTAATTTCTTACTTCACAGAGTAAGATGTAAACAGTACTGAGAATGGTTTATGCTAGTCCTTCAAAAAGGAAAATGCTTTGAGTACGAATCTCTTTAATAATCTGTGCCTACTTGTGAAGAGTGTAATGAATTCTTGTCTTCTGAGTGACCAGATTATCTTCAGTTTTATCTAACACTTTGCTGTCAAAGATGTTGCGCATCTCAAACTGTTATGCACCTTCCATAAGTAACACTGATAATCAAGAGCACAGTAGTAACACCAGTATGCATCTCAGTAATACTTCACAGTTTTGACAGTATTTGTCTGCTTCCTCACAGTTATTCTAAAATGTGTACTATGTATTTCTAGATATATGGAGTTTGGGGGTCATACTCTTCATGCTGGTTTGTGGACAACCACCATTTCAAGAAGCAAATGACAGTGAAACTCTGACTATGATAATGGACTGCAAATACACAGTGCCACCTCATGTGTCCAAAGAATGTAAAGAGTAAGTAGAGTACGGAAGAACTTGGAAGCATTCATAGAAGTAGATTCTCCTTATCTTTGGGAATTCCCCATACCATATTATCCGCATGTAGAATATGCCTTATGCTCTTTCTTAATTGTTAGTACTTCTTCATATCAGTTGAGTAGTTTCTTGGGCACTAGCATTGAATTTTTTTATTCTTTGTGTTCCTTCTTACTAAAGGTTAAGGGGGACTTTCCACTTGTGTGAAACTTCATTTTGATTTTATACAATGGATCTTTCTTTTATGTGTCTCAGTTGTCATGCATTTTATAAATGATTGGAGAAGCTGCTCACTACTGACTGGCTTTGGCCACCACTCTTGCTGGAGAGATTACAAGGTGTTTCTGAAAGTATTTTGTGACAGGGGTTGAAAAGGTAATGATTCCTGTAGATTTATGTTCAAAATCCAAGTTGTCAAAACCCAAGAATATTGCAGCAAGTTTTGCTCATCTCTTACTGAAATTGCAACTTGAAATCAACATTCTAGGTGATCAAGGGAGAAAAATATTCTGTCTGCAAATACCATATGCCACTTAGGAATCATGACTCATTTTGATGTGGTGTTTTTCTGCAGTGTTCACTGCAGCTTTTAAATTTTTTTTAATATGTTCCAATATTTCCCGTATTTCCCTATTGGTTAATGACCTCTTCAGTCCTTAAATATATGTCCCAGTTGCATCACTTAGACTACTATTTTACAGTATTCAAGGTTCTTGAATCTGCAATAGAATATCTTTTCATTTTCAATATCAAAGTCCAGATGCCTTTATAAATGCTTGGAAAATGGATTTGGTCCAGTCAAAAAACTAGAGCAGCATCTAGGTTTCTGTTATTTGACACAGACTGAAATTTGTTACAGCTGTGGTCACAACGACCGTTCCTTTCTTCACCTGTCATCTGTGTGGTCTAGGAATCTAATGCATAACATGATGCCGTAGCTGGTTTTAGTGTCTTGCCATTAGTGCCTAGCATTTCCACTAACATGGAAAAGCTGCTCTCAGTAGCTTGAAGAGCTTTATGTACAGGAAGAGGTTTAAGATACAATACAGGAAGATGTTTAAAAGTGAGCTCTTATCAATGAATTCTGTTGAATAAGTCTCTTAATGCTGTGTGCTGTGCTGAAGCCAGGAAACTTTATTTTTTTGCAGCCTTTTACTTAATATGTTGGCTAACGCTGATTTGCTTAAAGGCCCAAGTAGATCTGCTTTTCCTACATGATCCATCAACAGTGTATGATCAGTTAGCCAGGTCCTCTATAGGTGAGGTTTTCTTAGGGAAAGGACTCTCAGAATGTTTAACCTTCCTGCTTGGAGTGAAAGCATTCATAGTGGTTTAGGATGCATAAGCAAGCTTAAAGCAGGAGGCACATGTGAGACATTTGTTTAATTTTACTACAGGTATAGTTTAAAAAAAGTCAAATGAAGAATACAGCTTGTTCCCTTTCTGTCATAATATTAACAGAAGCAAAGAAAATCAGGCTCCCATGTCTCACTCCACCTTTCCTTTTGGTAAAGGCAGAGACCACAGCTACTAAGTATATATATGACACTTTTTTTACAGTGCACTTTAAAAAAGACTGACTTAACCTTCATATTTAATTCCTTACATCATCTCACACTAAAAAAAAAAAATAAAAATTGTGATTACCTTTGTGATTTGTATGGCCTTGCAGTTTGAAGTTGCCTGGTATAGTATAGTTAGTGCAATAAAAACCATTATGTGAAAACTGCAGAACTTTAATTTCACATGTTGGAGCAGTAAGGGGTCATTGAAACCTTCGTACCAAAACTGTATATTCATGTTCTGTTTGCTGTCCAAAGCCAAAAATACGCTCCCGCCCCAAGAATTTTTCACGTATAGTAAGTGAACAGAGATGCACTGTGCTATTCAAGTCTTCTTTCTCTATTTGGATAATTTATGCACTTGCTTTTCAGCACCTGTAAACACTCAGTATCAACCCATTAGTAGGCTTGTCACTTAATCATCCCAGATAGTGGGGTGTTTGAGGTTTTTTGTTTGGTTGGTTTTTTTCTTTTCCTATGGACAGACCAGGGATACTTTCAGGGATACTGAAGAATCAAATGTCTGATAGCTATTTCAGAATAAAATATTTCTACTTGCCTTGCCATTCTACATTCTTGTTGACAGCAGCAATAATAGAAAATTATATTTCTATTACTTTACAGAACAACCTGTAGAACCATCGATGACAGTTGCACTATGAGACCTACTACAACCAAACAAACCAGAAAAATTACGTTAAGCATCTAAACATAGTAAATGAAAACTGCAGTGTTTATGGTATTTAGTTTTTAATAAGGAAATTGTTTGTTTCAGTTAAGAAATATTTGGAATGTCTTTGAGAACAAATAATTTCCCATCACATTGTTTACTGTAGAGACTTCTAAAGATCTATGTGGACTGACAGCAGAAAATTTCTTCCTAATACTGCTCTTACAATGGCTGCTTTTTAAACATGTGAGTGCACTTTGTTTAGATCTATTTTTTATTCACAGTCTAATTACACGGATGTTGCAGAGAGACCCGAAGCGAAGGGCATCTTTGGAAGAAATCGAAAGCCATGCATGGCTCCAAGGAGTCGACCCATCTCCTGCAACAAAGTACAATATTCCTCTTGTGTCATATAAAAATCTGTCTGAGGAGGAGCACAACAGTATAATACAACGCATGGTTCTTGGTGATATTGCAGACCGAGATACAATAGTGGAGTAAGTTGTCAATTTCCTATACGCAGTTTGTTTTGTGCATCTGTCAATTTTGATTAAAGAATGTCATTAGAACCTGGGTTCTTCAGTGTTTAAATATCAAGCCACTCAGTTAAACACAATATTACAATCTTGCTCTCTGATAGGATACTTTAGGATGAGAAATACTTAAGTAGATACAACCTTAGGAAAAACTTTTAAGAAAATGTGGTAGAACAGTGTTTGATTCCTGTGGTAGTTTGCCATCTTGAGTAAACTGCTTTGAAAACCATGCTTTTACTTGTGCTTCATATCTCATGCATATTGGGAGGTGATGAAATCCTAGCATTTTTCCCTTAGTACATTTCCAGTACACCTGAATCTTTCTTAATTTAAAATATTATTCCTTTTATCTGCATAATGCAAAATAGCCATTGTTACAAAGTGAGCTTGCTAGGCAGCTGCATAGTTTTTTTTCTAAGAGATTAACCCCCCCCAAATTTCTAAAATATTCCCAAAATCAAAAGAGGACTTAAAAATAATTTTTTCTATTAGTTTGTGTTTAATCTGGAAAAACTGTTACTATCTTACCATTTGGGGGGGGAGAGGGAGAAGCAGCACTCTTGCTTCTTAAGCTTTTAGCTGCATAACAGTGACATCCTTTCTGTTACAATGTCTCAGTGATGCTTACTGGCTTATTAACTTAATTTTACTGTAAACTTAATATGACAGCCTTGAAATAAGGAAGGTTTTTCTTCCAGGTGTTGCATAAACAAATATTAGTACTTTGTGGTTGGATGTGTCAGTGGGAAAGCCCACCATTGCTGTATAACATTAATGAAATACAATTTTATCATTTTAAGAATGTTCAGTAAAGGATTAATTGCTTAATTTTTTAAAATAATATTCTAAAGATATCCTCATGCAACTATAGTTGAAATTACTAGACTTGTTGGCTCTTTATTTTTAATAAAACCAATACATGCTTGTTGAAACATCAAAGATGCACAGTTCTCTTTTCAGGCACTTTTCCTGCTATGAGAAGTACAGCAAGGTGTATTAGATACCTGTTCAGTTTTCTAAAAAACATTGATGTATAGTTTATTTAATGTTTTGTACTTTCCTTAGGGCATTGGAAACTAACAAATACAATCACATCACTGCTACTTACTTCTTACTAGCTGAAAGGATTCTGCGAGAAAAACAAGAGAAAGAAATTCAGACCAGATCTGCAAGCCCTAGCAACATCAAAGCTCAGTTCAGGTGAGAATTTATTAATCTAATCTTTTTTTCCCAACCTGGCTTACTGAGAATGTTATTGAATTGCTCAAGTACTTCTTTCTAAAAATAAAATAAAATAAAATACTTATTCATTGCAAATTTTAAATGTCTTTAAAGTGATGTGAATGCTTCAGAAGCTGTTCAGAAATCAGTTACCAATAATATTTTCAATTCCTATCATTTTCAGGAAATGCCTGATCAGTTCAAAATCTGTATTTGAAGTAGTAAGTTTTTATATCTGCTAGGAAAGGTCACGTTCATTGACCTTCAGTTCCAAATACAAATTGTGTATGTAACAGCCCTGGAAAAAATTTAGTTGCATAATCCATAAACATGTTGATGGGGAATTAGTTATAAATGGAAAATCACTCTGAATTTGATGTCATGGTTTAGTTGTTAGCATTGATTTTTAATGGGCCAAACATCCCCTAAATCAAGCTTAGAGCAAACATCTGTAGGTTATATTCTCTTTAATGTCAGTTGATATGCCTGTTGTGTAAAGAAAACTGTTGAATTAATTGCTTTAATCACCCATTTAAAGATATTGCAATAGATTTTTGTTTTGTTTTGTTTGACAAAAACATGATTAAAAAAAACCTTATAGAAAGGTTCCCTGAGATTTTCAAAGCTTCAGCTTGTGACACAATAAAACTAAAGGGGGAAGTTGGGTTCTGGCTTCTGGTTGGTATTGATGTGTTCAGTGAGTCAATTTGCTTTGCAATCAGTTATCAAAACATCCTGTGTTTTCAATTACAGCAGCATGTGTTTTAAAAAAAACCCAGCCAAACACAAGGCAAATAGTAGAGTTTCTGTCTGCACACTGATATTGGAGGATGCATGTTTGCAACGGTTGTTTTTCTTAAACATTTTGTATGACTAGGGATCTGCTGGTATTGAAAAAAAACTTTATTGGCCCATCTTGACAATCTTTCTAGTGAAGATGGAGTTTGTGCTGAAGCATTTCCATTAATTTTTTTTCTCTAACCTCCAGCGTCTTCAGAAGTTGCCTTTTAGGTTTTGGTAAAATATTATTGGCAACTATTATTAGCAATCATAACAATTGCTAGTAGTTAATCTCTTAACAAGAGAAGAATATTAAGCGCTTGTGCTGAGTTGCTGCCTACATTCCATGTTGTTAATCTATGGGCAGGATTTAGAGAAAATTAAAAATAGCTTGTTCATTTCAAATGTTTCTTTGTGCAGCTTTCATGAAAGGTCACATGTGAAATCATTTAATAGGAATTATAATAGGGAAATAAATGCTGTGGTGTCCTTCTGGTGCATATCCATGTTTTCCTTGTCCTAACTGATAAAAGTAAGGTAGTACCACCTCAACTTCAATCTAGGAAAAAAAAAGGATGCTTGTTATAAATAGGCACTTTGGAAAATAGGTTAAAGATACATCATCTCCATTGATTGTTACCTTGGATTTAGGCTGAGATTTTGGAGACTTTTAGAGGAGAGTCTTCCAAATAACATTTAATCTACCTGAATAGTGAATTGTTTCCCTCTGGTGGTTCACATCATCTGCATTATCTCCAGATGAGACTCCACCCTGTGTTGTGTACTAGAGTAGACTGAAATTTTGTTGCTGCACTTGAAAGGTCATTCAGTCAATGGTCACTTAGGTAGGAAATTTTATTATGTTGCACAGTTACTAGTGCTTTAGAAGAGTTATTGTTGCAGGCAACTAAGGGAACAATATGGTTAGGAATGTCTTTGAATATGCTACTTACATGTGAACACAGGTTTCTACTACAGCTTTTCATGCAGTATGTTAAGAGTATTTTAGTTAATGTAAAGTTAAGTCATTGGCAAATTTTTTAAACTTAAAAGGTAACTCTTACTTTGAGAGGTGGGAAAAAAATTATCGATCTCCACAAGAAATGTGGGGCTTATGCAGAGTGAAGCAATTGAAGAATTAATCAGTGTTAAGGTGTAGGTCTATAGGCGTTGGTCTTTGGATTAGGCTTTCAGAATGCAGATAGAGAGGAAAGACTGACAGTCTTTTTTCTTACTTTATTCTGTGTGCATTATAGGAAGATTACAATATATATTAGGATTTACAGTAAAATACAGATCATTAGATACCAGCTTAGATACTGGAGAAAAGACATGAGCTGCTAACTGTAAAACTGATTTACACTCAAGTGTTAATTTCATTTTGATTTGAGCTAATGCTAGTACAGAGTCTTACACTGACCTTTGATTTACACTTTATTCAAGTGTCATACTGAGTCCTGAATTCATGCAGCTGTATTATTCCAGTTGCTCAGTTAAGGTCAAATAAATGTATGATCTCAATTCATGTGTGTTTAAAATTAAAGGGGATTTTGTAGAATAGAGTTTGGTCTGAATGAGACTTAGTGAAGATGAGAAAATGTTTCTTCTGACTTTTCAGTCTCACTCATGTTAATTCTAACCAAAATATTATATTAAGAATACTGGGGAAAAAATTAACAGACACTTCAGATTTAAAAGTAGTTTGCAATACTATCTTTTCAAAGTTGTGCTTGAATCAGCTTGTATCTTCCTCTAGGTACTGGTGTTTTTATGCCTACTTCAGGTTTTGTTTTTTTTTTTTGAGACACAATTAGTTAAGTTTTTTTATTGCTTAATTCATTTTCTGAGGACAATTAATCTTAAGGTTTCATTTGACAGTAACATAATTTCTAAACTATACTTTTGTATATATGATGGTCCTTTCAAGCAACAACATTTCTAAAGGAATGCACATCTTCTGAGAATGTTTCCTTTTCTTCAGTCACTCACTACTGTTATTTACAAGCATGCCACTCAGCAGGCTGATTTGTGTGGCAGTACTTGGGCTTCTTGTGCAGATCTTACATTTTCTTACATGTTCTAAAATGCTTGCCATGATCTAACTTTTGTCCTTTATAATCGTTTATGTAGGCAATCGTGGCCAACAAAAATCGATGTACCCCAAGATCTGGAGGATGACCTTACAGCTTCTCCTCTCTCCCATGCAACTGTTCCTCAGTCACCAGCTCGCACGGCTGAAAACATTCTCAACGGCCACAGAAGCAAGGCCCTTGGCGATGCAGCAAAGAAAGAAGATATCCCTGAATTAGCTGGACCGGCACTTTCATCAGTCCCATCAGTGAGCTTAAAACCCACTACAAGTGGCCGGAAGTGCTTGTTCAGAGTAGAAGAAGATGAAGAGGAGGATGAAGAAGATAAGAAACCTATTTCTCTTTCTACTCAAGTTGTTCTGCGCCGTAAGCCTTCAGTTACAAATCGTCTTACTTCAAGAAAGAGTGCACCAGTCCTCAATCAAATCTTTGAGGAGGGTGAATCAGATGATGAGTTTGACATGGATGAGAACTTACCCCCAAAGCTCAGCAGGTTAAAAATGAATATTGCTTCACCTAGCACCGTGCATAAACGCTATCACAGGAGGAAAAGCCAGGGACGAGGCTCTAGCTGCAGTAGCTCAGAAACAAGTGATGACGACTCAGAAAGTAGGAGACGCCTAGACAAAGATAGTGGGTTTACTTACTCCTGGCACAGACGGGATAGCAGTGAAGGGCCCCCTGGCAGCCAAGGAGATGGTGGTGGACAAAGCAAACCAAGTAACGGAAATGGAGGGGCAGACAAAACAAGCCCAAGTGATAACAACAAAGGTGGCGGGAGTCCCTCTGGTAGCTCCAGCGGTAGCACCAACAACACTTCAGGTTCCACTCGTAGATGTGCTGGATCTGGAAACTCAATGCAGTTATCGTCTAGAAGTGCAGGGGAACTGGTTGAAAGCCTGAAATTAATGAGCCTTTGCCTGGGTTCACAGATTCACGGCAGCACTAAGTATATTATTGATCCTCAAAACAATCTGTCCTTTTCCAGTGTAAAAGTACAGGAGAAATCCACATGGAAAATGTGTGTAAGTTCCAGCGGAAGCACAAACCAGGCTTCATCGCTGGCCAACCTAAAATTTTTTTCTGACCAAATGTCAGATACAGCAAATGAATTGGAATGGATAAAGAACAGGAACTTGAAAAACAATGTGCTACAACTACCTCTCTGTGAAAAGACGATATCTGTGAATATTCAGCGGAACCCAAAGGAGGGGCTGCTGTGTACCTCCAGTCAAACCAGTTGTTGTCATGTCATTTGACAATGACCTGACTTCAATAGCTCTATCTACTTGACAGCATAATTCTTCCTGTTCAGAGCTGTGAACACCTTGTCACCAGACCCCCTTTTGTTGTCTCAAGATTTTAAGTGGGCTTTGAGCAGTTATTTATTACACTTTAATTTTGTGTTTGCTTGATGGTATGACAATGCATGGTCTTTGCATGCTGCTAGCCGATATGTTTTTCTTTTTCAACAAAACAGAATATTTTATTGTGTAATTTTTAGATTTATAATTTTACTATGAAATATCTGGATTAAATTAAAATAAATATCTGGATCCTAATGTAAATGGAGCACTTAGAAGTTTCATATTCTGCACTTAAACTAGAGAGAGAAGCTTTTGTTTGCTTGTGAAATGTTAATTCTTGTTCTGACCTTCTGTGATAACTAAAATATGTGATATGTGGCATACTTCTATGTGTCTGAAACAGAACCAAAGCAATAATGTTTTGATGCTGAAAACTCTTCAGGGAGCTTTCAGATGTTCCAAGGCTTGTACAAAGCAAAAATGCACTGAAAATTAGTGATCTTGAAATATGATTTTAAACCCACACCTATTTGTCTTAAGCTATGATGTGGATAAAGTTGTGGCTCAAAAATTAAGCTGAAAAGATCTTGTTTTGCTAGGGGCAGTTTTCCCTTTTTTTTTTTTTTGTTTTTTTAAAAAAAGGCAAGTAGATTTGTAAGGCAGCTTTCTCCCATAGAAATATGTTAATATTACAAGCAGACAATCCTCTTTTTTAATATAACAAAGGTAATCACTAAGTCTACTTCTGAGTTTTTACATGCTAACTGAAAATAAAGTATTTTTATTAATTTCTTTTGTTATTAGTATATCATGATACTTAATATTTTAGGTTTTTACCTTTCTCCCCTTCCTCTCCTCCTCTCCCTGAGATTTCAAAAGGCAATAAGGGATAGAAAACTTGTAGATAATTGGATTAAAATTTAAATTGTTATTGTCATTTACATTTTTCTCATTATTACTCTTTTTAAGATTTAAAATACTGCTGTTTCCCCACAAGTACATGACTTATTTTCCCACAGTAATCATGCTTTTTCATAAAGTCAATTAAAAATAGCATATAGGAAAGTATTTATTTTGCAGCTCTTAGCCTTTCTGTCAGGTTTCCCACTGCCATGGCAAGGTCTTGATCTAGAGTATTTCTGTACAGAAGGATACTTTTGACCAGATTAACTTTGTGGAATTTTATTATCTAGAATAAAATTTATTGCAGATTCCTAGTTTTGGGAAGGGCAAGAATGTTTTATTTTTTCATGCTGTGCACTGGGTCTTCTAAGCAATGCTAGTGAACTGGTGGTATTATGTAGCAGTGCCCTGGGCAGACACTGGATATCTGAGAGGAGTTTACACTGTTGAGCATCTTCTAACACTTGCAGAGTGGTCATAGAAAGCATTTCATGTCCACCGCGGAATGAACAGAGCACCAAAGAATGGTGTTATGCTCGGTCATAATTTCTATTTCTAAGAACTCATGACAGCTCTTCTTGATTAGTAAAAGACTTTACTAAGAGAGTCTAAATTGCATGGGTATTCTTGCTGGCTAGCCTAGCCAGGGATTCTACATTCTGCTTCCTAAACAAGGCAAAGGATAAGCTTTTTACTTTAAGTTTTAAACTCTAATTGCAGTTTAGTCAGTGTGCTATTTATAAGTCAGAAGCTACAAGAATAGATGTGTGGGTGAAGCCATAGAACCTATTTGCTTGAAATTTTTGAGCAGGGATATTACCAAGGGCCAGAAATGAGATGTGTGGTTCACAGACAGTGAGCATAACATCCAAGTAGGAGACAAGTTTATTAAGGGCATTGGCAATAAACTTATTTGTTGCAGCTTTTTTCCAAGTATTGTAAATACTCTTTCCTGGTATTATGTACAGCCTTGGAATGGCACCTTTTAACTAACCCCAGGTGTATTTTGTTTCCAATGTTTTTATATACAACTGTATATATGGTGCTCACTTTAGAACAGCAGTGTTGACCATTTATGCTGCATAGTTGTATTATAGCCTTATAGTTGTGTGTGGTTGGTTGAACCTTTGGGCGTACAGATGTTAGTCTGAGTGCTGTCCCTTATCTGTTAGTTGACAGGTGAATGACTGTGCATGTGGTGTGTGTTGTATTATGTTGTCACGTAAAAGGAAGGGCGAGAATAACCACTACATTAAAATAATATTGGACCAAACTATTCAGAGCAAGTAAACAGTTTCTTGTACCCCTTAAATGTGTCTTTAAAAGTTGCATATAGTTACAGTAGTGTATAAATTAAATATTGTGGAAAAACAATTAGTCTTGTATTTTTCTGTATGTGTGTGTATATAAGTATATATATAAAAAATGTACCTCTAGCAACTTAACCTGTATTTAAGATGTGACAATCTTGACACAGAATTTTAAGAATAGTAGTATAAATAAGCAGAATTAATAAACAGAAATATAAAAATTTCTCACCAAGAAAGAATCTCTGTGTGTGTGTGTATGTGTGTGTGTGTTAAGAGGGTACAGAAATACCAGCTGATCTTACTGGTTCCAGCAATGTTTGGCTTTTTCATTGTATAAATATTCACGGTGTGCGACAAATGGAAAATACAGTTAATAAAAGTGAAATCTTGTTTGATTGATGCAGAACCCATGATTTGCACGTCAGTGCAGTTTGTTACTCCTGGTGGTCACTGCGCAAGGGCGGCACAAGCTCCTGGCCATGTACCCTGCACTGCAGCACAGCAGAGGTCAGACCTTCAGGAGACACGCTCCCTTGGGAGCGAGTTCTCAATACTGCAGACACCGAATAGCTCATACTAAAAAGTGCTGATCAAGCTTGCATACAGAAATAAATTAAAATAGAAAGCAGTAGAAATGTGAGCGTGGCTGCCTTGAAAAAATGCAGCTTTGTGTGTAGATTTGCAAACTTTCAGTTATTCTCTTGCATAAATCAAACTTGTTCATTTGGACTTGGCATCTGCTAAAATAGCGTTTTGTTTAAAGGTTGAGGTTGCTGTGTGTCAGGCAGAACTCCAGAATGAATTAAATGGTTTAGTAAACTTCACAAGCTGCTGTTCAGCTAGAGAACACTTCTATGATACACTTGTCCAACTTACCATCCTAGCAAATGTGGTGCTGTTCTAGCAGCTTGTGCCTGGCGGCTCTGGAGTATGGAATACAATGGGTTTCAGAATCTCACTTAAAATACTTGCTCTATGTGTGCCCAGGTAAATCAGACGAGCCTTAGTCTCAGCCACATGAATGTCCCTTAGAGTCACAGAAGGGATACCTCACTCCCCCCCCCCCCCCTGTAACTCTTGGGGAAAATAAGGTGCTTTACTGGGCTTGGGTTTTTCCTGTTAGCTGAAATGATTGGTTGTATACCAGTCTGACAAATCTGCATGGGTGATCTGTAAACCAGTTTGTGTGTTGTGGGTTGTTTTTTTTTTCTAGTGACAATGTGTGTGAGTTGAAGTTTCACCCTATAGACCAAATGTTTTTAATCCAAACCTAACCCGCTACTATTCTTCTTTGCAATGTAAAATGGGCAAAATGTAAAAACAAAAAGTTAGTGTTAGCACTGATACCTGTCAGAAGTGAGTAGTGGGGCATGGTGACTGCACACCAAAAGCTGGGTGCCTTCACACAACGTCACCCAAACCACCTAAGATCTAAAACCACAGTGTAACACACAGCTCTTGTCTGGGTGCGTGCTCTGCTCACGTTCTGCTGTCACATGTAACAGGATCCCAGGAGTTAAGTCCACTTAGTTACTGCAACTGCTTCACAGCCATGTTTTACAGCTGTGCCCCACATAGCAGTGTTTAGACTGCCATGTGCTGGAAAACATCTGCTCCTGAACATTTAGTCTAAAATTAATCTTATAAACTTCTGTTCCCTACTGTGTACCTGGTAGCCTAATGGTTTGGTTTCTTTTTTTTTTTTTTTTGGTCCTATATTTTTTTCCAAGGTTCTGTGAAAAGCATTTTGTGTTGAGGAGGGGTAGAGCAGAGCTAGCAAGTGCTCCTGGAACATGTTCTGCCGATTGTGGCTTCTGGTATCTTCTCATGCACATTACTGGTTTACCCTTAGAGATGTCTCTGGTGACTGGGGAAAGAGCTGTGCAAGTGGTTCCTCATGGGAAAGTGGACTCTCGAATTCAGACCCTTAGGTGGTGTGCTGACAGAGGCCGTGCTAATGCTCGGGTTAAGGCAAGTACAGGACCTGCGGTTGGAGCAGTTCAGCACAACCTGCTCTTCTCCAGCAATGCAACCCAGAGCCTGTGATTTAACCATAACCTGCCAAAAGGGTACAGACACAGGGTGTTTGGCACCTTGTAGGGATTAATGGCATTTAACAGGCTCTGTAAGTATATGCAATTAATGTATGATTGCTTTATGATGGGCTAGTTGTGTGCAGCTCTACCCACAGGCTTTTGCAGCTGGGACCTTGCCATGGCTGGGGAGCTTCCCAACGCTGGTTAATGCAAAATGGAGTGGAGGGGTTAGCAGGCAAGGAGCAGGTAAGGAACTCTGGGAAAGGGGGGGGGGAACTGCGACCATGCTTCAGGAAGGAAAGGTATAGTAAAGCTCATACTACCCTCTTTTTAAGACAACAGGGCCCAGCAATATCTCACTAACTGCTGCATACAGGTCAGATTTTTTTTTTAAACAATTTTTTCATTAGCAAATAGAGAAATGTGCTAGCCACCTACAGAGAATTCCCAACATGGATGGCTGTCACTAAACACAACAGGGGCAAAGTGGAATGTCCTGGGCAGCCTGGGGCCTGACAGGGGCAGCCACGCCACCCCAAGAGCCTGTCCCATGGCTAAATTCACAGGGGGGAATCAGAACAGATTATTCTAGATTATGACTTGCTTTCAGTAAAAGGTGCTTTCAGTGCTAACCCACTGACGTGACTGTACATGGGAAAGTGTAACAGTGACTCACTTAGTTACCTACTGACTAAAGCCAGCAGCTCCCTCATTGAAGTCACGTAGGTACAGTGTTTTGAGGGACAGCAGAGTGCCCTTTGCAGGAGTGATGTTGTAGTTGTTCCAGCCTGCTGCTTTCCTGAAGCACAGGCTGGCTATTTTTCTTTTGTGCTTCAAATTTTAATTACTGGTACGAAATTGACTCAGTTTGGCCTATCTGTGTGTATTACAAATGACTCCAACTTCTAGTAAGTCAAGAACCCTGAATTAGTGGCAGAGTCTATCATATTGGGGGGGAAAAAAGTTGATTGCTATTTACTTACCCAGACGGTAGAAGTATGTCATATGAAAAATGCAAGTAAACGTGATACTTTAGAGAACTTGAAAAGCATGGGGTTTTTGTACAGACTTCAGTAGGCTCTCAGACATGTCATGTCAGATCTCCTTAGCAATTAATTTCAGCAAACCCTTGTGTAACATCTTCCTGTTTCTTCCCTCTCACTATTCTCTCTTGAGAAATACAGGGCTGGGGGAGGCAGGAGGGAAGGATCTGTTTTTCTCTTTGGGCTCCTGTGTGCCACATGCACTCAGCTCAAGTGCCCAAGGCCTGGGAGAGGTTCAGCTCAGTGATGCAGACCTGGGAGCCAGGAGGAAGTGCTGACGGGCTCTCTTACACCGTGCCCAGGATCACCCTCATCACACGAGTGATGACAGATGCCATCATCACTGTGTTTTATATCAAGCAGCTGGGTGCAGAGAGATCCCTCCTCTCTAAAGGCATCGGTCTTCAGGGCTGGCAGGTGAGTCACCAGGCTCTGCTGTCAGCTCCAGCCCGATACTGGCACTCGCCCCTACAACTGATGGACAAGGCATGGGAGAGCTTTCCTGAAGAAAGCACGTGGCGGTAGTAGGCATGGTTCCCACGGGCTTTGCTTACTTGAATAAGGAAGTAATTCTCAATCAGCGCAAATCTTCCTGAATGAGATTTGACATCAATTCCCTCAGATCTAGGTAGGTTAAAATACCCAGACTGCTTGCCTGTCACAGAGGAACCTTATTCCTCACATAACGATTCCAGCGTTTTCTACTGTCCTCAAGTGCATGGGAGGTGCTGCAGTCTTGCAAGTACAGTAGAGATGTTGAGTCAGCAGATCCCTCTGGGCCATGTAGTTAAACCTGTGGCTCACAACATACCTGATGAGAGAAATTTTGTATCACCAGTAAATTATTTATGACTGGTCTTTTCCTTAAAACCAAGTTTCTTGGTTGTTACTGCTGCTGCTGCAGCTAAGGAGACATGTAAAATTCAAGCCTTACGGATAGGTACAGGTTACTCCTGCACAGTCTGTCCTATCTTCCCAAACAGGATGCCTCCAGACTCATCTGAGGTTTTTTTCTAAAGCTTCAGACCAGAGATGAACTTTATTTCTTAGACCAAGGCATTAGAATAATCGCTGCACGCCCAAGTCAGCCCACACTCCGGAAAGGTCCTGACCCACGGCTGTCTCTGTCAGGGTCTCTCTACCTGGGTAACGGACTGTGCTGTGAACCTCCCGGGGTGGACTCGCTGCCTCTAACAGGACCCTGGGCTGAACATAAGCTGTCTGTGCCCAGTCCTGAGGCAGCTGCTCAGAGCCCCTTCATGCTTTCCACAACCCCTGCCTGAACCCACCACTCTTTGCCTGAAGCGCCCAAGCTGCAGCTTCAGCTGTCGCTGTGCGCAAACTGCTTGACGACCCCAAGGAAGACGACAGAAGACTCTTACCAGGAACCAGTCACCTCTGATCGAGGTGGCTTTGTTTCCTTTCACCTCAGCGCACTTTCCCCTGTAGCCCACTGTACCCTTCTCTATTGCACGTTGAGGAAACTAAACCAACGGCCTCGTATGTCAGCTCTGCAGCAGGGGATGGCCTGTGCATGATGGGAAAATAAAGTCTCTGCTCCTGTGTGCCCTGGGGACACAGTTACCCAGACTAGGAACAGATGTACAGGTTACACAGCTGTAACTGGTTAATGGCAGTTACTGGTAAATATCTTACTTATGCTCTCTAATATTTTCATCTGACAACAGATGTTTGTCAGTAAGTTACATCCCTACTGTGCCACAATTTTTACAGATGTACCTACAGCAGAAAGAAAACAATACAAAGTCATGCAGAAGCCTAGACAAACATTTTTTCTCTCAAATAAGAAATGAAAATAGATAACATAATGAATGTAAAAAACCAAAACTCAATATCAAACCAATATAAAACAGTATGAAACATAGCAACCTCCCCAGTAAAAGGACAAAGAGCAGCATATAGAGGAATAGGAGCTAAATTTCAGTTCAGAGACAAAATGTTACTTGGCGATCTATAGGTAACATTTCTCACCATGCTAAAGCATATGCTCTTTAGGACAGAAACACTCTGTCATGACTGTGTAGCATCTGTGATGCTTCAGCGAGAGTTCTGCCAGTATCTAGAACAAACTCTAATCCTTACAGAACAAAGGATTTCCATACTTCTCACTCACACTATGGACATTCATAATTCCTCCACACCTACTAGCTTTAGGCAGAGAATTCACCTAAAGAACAGTATTATCCCCCTTTACAGATAAGAAAACTAAGCAGAAGTGAAGGGATTTGCCCAAGGCCAGGGCAAGAGGTAACACTTAAACCTTACTAGAGTTAGTCTACAGAAAACAGGAGAATGAAAGGACCACAAGGACAACTACAGTCATTTTTTGCAGAAGTCTACTTGTATTTTTTCACAAGATCACAGTTGAGACACGACTCAATTCCTTTTCTAACCCATTTTAGAAAATTATTCGTGATACAGTTGCCATCAGCAAAACACACCAACTTTATGCTCATAAACCAGCACAAATGAGCAGTCCAGCAGAATCCCTTCAACATGGCTACGACAGGCTCACAAGAGCACATTCCACCACAAACCCATCCCACAGATTTTCCTTCTGAACCGTTCACTCAAAAACACTGACTGAGCAGCGTGAATAAAACTTGACCTAAAGTGACCTACTTCAGATCAAAGTGGGCAGGAAACTGCAAAGCTGGGGAGCCTTCCTGGAGAATATGCTGGTCCCTTCCTCAAAACAGCTTCGGTTTTGGGATCTCTACAGCGCTACAGAAAGGCAGACACGCTCCCCTCAGAGATCCCTGCTGGCTGCTCAGGGCAGAGCTTGCGCAGCCGCAACCCTGCCACAGGTTCAGGGAGAGGCTGTGGAAGAGCAGCAGCCCGTGAGACACCCCTGAAATAGCAGCAGCGTGGAGGGTGCGCAGTAGAACAGAGACAGCAGCTGTAGCATGGTTTTGCTCCTCTTCTCCAGGGAATGGAGTCATTTTTTACTGGGACACGCTTGCAGAATTTGAGAAGTGCTGTTTTTAAGTTCCAGACAGAATGCATTATTTTGGCTTAGTTAGATTGCTCTGCTG
>NW_010097471.1:42902-58460 GCF_000699245.1 Pterocles gutturalis
GTGCTGGGGGGGGGGGGCTGTGGCAGAAATCTGAATGTGCAAAGTAGGCAAATACCTTAATTATTATAACAGCAGATCTTTCCCAAACAGAATTTCAACAAGTACCACATATAGGTAAGTTACATCTACCAAAGAAGGTCACAGCAGGGGAAAATGAACCATCTCAAGGTCATGGGATCAAACACTATAGATTTTGGTCCTATTACTGTTAGAAAACAATAAAATATTAGGAAAATTACCTTTTTATGAAATGCAAGGAAAAAGATCAGTTATTCACTACATACACGATTACTGGTGTATCAAGTATCAAGTTTAATTGATCAGTTACTATCAGTTAATTTAACCAAAAGATCCATTCATACAATACTGCAGTTCAAGAGCCAGGGAAGTGACACTGAAATCTAATGTAAATTAAAAAATAAATACACTTCATAAATTACTGATCAGCAATCTGTTTCCTACTGAATGCTTCTAACCCAGCTTTTGAAACTCTCTCTTTGAAAATATTTTAGCTGGAGCTTATTTAGGTAACTAGCACACAGGAGTGTGTATAATGCATACTTTATAATATATAAGTTCAAATATTTCTCAGATCATATAAGGAACAATCATGTATTTCATTATGCAATATATAAAATATTGAAATTAATTTGCTATGTGCAAACAGTAGCTAATAAGCACTTTTTGAAATAATACAGGATTATCAGCTATTGTTGTAAAGGAACAAAAGGGGCAATAATGCCAAAGGGATAGTACACTTTGAATTAAATACTGGTCTACCTTTTTTTTTTTTCTTTTACAAAGTCAAAGTTGAAAACTCTAGTTAGCTTCTGGATGCTTACTCACAGAATCTGTTTTCAGTCCCTTGAAGCACAGTGAGCCTGGCAGATTTCAGCCAGACCAGGCATAAGCTGGAGTGCTTTCTTTGGTGTTAACTTCACCAATTGCATATAAGAAACAAAGAGAGCAGGAGAAAAAAATTTTTTGCAGTGTCAGGCAGAGAAGATATACCAAGTATCGTATAAGCAGGTGCCACCTACTGAACGGATGGTAGAGCGCAGACTCTGAGAGCCACAAATCATAAACAAACTCTGAAGAAGTGCCCACATTCACATGTGACTGCCTTAGTCATCCTCGTTCCTTCATGTTTACTCCTTCAGTGACTCAGCTGCAAGCTTCATTTGCTGTGAGAGAAGGGAGAAAAAGAAGAGGTAGACTGAGTGCAGTGGCAGCACGACAAATTACACCCAACAGCAAAATCTGAAAGCAGGACACTTCTGAATCCAACTGAATAATAAAAATACACAAAAAAATGAACTTGAGCTTCAGTAGTTAAAAACAAAATGCAAGTCTGTTATGCCTTTTACAAATGACACAGTTTTAACAGAGGTATTGCTTTTCCCACCAAAAGACTCAGCAAATGATGACGCAATTTGTATGTTAATTAATTCTTCTCGTGATGAACAACGCCTTAGGCTGAAAGTTCTGGGCCCAACAGATAGAAAAAAACCCTTCTCCCTCAGACTCATGACCTGGGGGAACTGCTGTAAGAATGGCAAAATGGAAAACCGGGAGAAATTCCTGTTGTACTGGGACTACCTTCTGCCACCCCTAGGCAGTAACTGTGCTGGTGACAGTGCCCTGGCTAAGCCGGTATCGGCACTGCTGCTCCCGGCAATCCCCCGAAACCCCAGTCCCTGTGTGCAGGGTAACTAACCAGCAGTCGCTTCACCTCTTCTTAGGCAGCGCTGGCTGCTCCCTGGGCAGTAAGCAAAGACAGGTACAGCTGATGGGCTGTACTGGAAATCTGCTCTGAAATCTAGGCAGACATCACTACCAGGCTGGAACGAAAAATGCTTATCTCTGAATCACAGGTTTGTATATTTATTAAAATAAATAGGAGAGCTCTTTGAGATAACTTCAGATATTCAAAATGCTCACAATACAGAAGGACTGTGATATCAACATTTCAGACACAAAGGGGATTAAATAAATTATTAATTATTCATTGTTATTGCAGATATTCATTCTGAAGACACAAATGCAATTTGCTTAGTCAGTGGGAGAATCTACCTACTAGCAAAGCGGTATGCACATTTTTAAGGCACATTCTTTACAGATGTAAAATTTTAGTTCACTGTGAAAAAAATAAATCACAAAAGTCATTTATCCTTACACATTTAAGATTTTAAAGGATCTTAAAAGCTCAGTGAACTACTGACACCACGCTGCCTCCAGTTTCCCACTGCACAAACGTTAAGCTCAAACTATTATTCAGTATTTCTGTATTGCCCATTTGTTTGCTGCTGAACTGAACAAAATCATCCTGTGATGTAAGAGAGAGGTAGCAGACTGCTATGGTGATATGTGTGATTTCCACTCCTGTTGCTGACTGCTTTTGTTTTCATCATCTTAGGATTTCACCCGAGAGATCTCAACGTGAAACCAGAGTAACAATTACAGGGGTTCAAAATATCTGCTGAGCAAGAGAAACCAGAGCCACTCTTTGAAGCTTCTTGTTAGAGGGGATGTTTCAGAATACAGAATTTAGAGAGGCAATAAGAGAGGAATTCAAACTGTGCCAAAGGCACCTCTCACAAATCACCTGGAGTTACCAGCTAAGGGTCTTCCAATGTCTGGGAAGGCTGGAAACCACCTTGATAAACTCAGAAATAATTACAGTGACTTAAGTCCCCAAAGAAAAAGACCGAGAAAGAACAAAGGGAGGAGACAGATGGAGCCCAGCCCAAAGAGTAAGGTGAGGAGCAAAGGCAAGGAGATGCACAGCACTGCTGGAATTCTGGAGGCCACAGGCTGGCATCCAGCATGACTGCCACCTCTCAGGCAATTTGGCACACACAGAAAGAAAAGAGCTGAACATGAAAAATTTAAGTAATCACATGAAGAAATAATTTTAGGCAGCTTCCAACTCCTAAGCAGCTGTGTAGTTTCCACATCATCAATCCAGTGGGTGCTATGGACATATGCTTACGTTTGTTAAA
The DNA here is from genome assembly GCF_000699245.1 of Pterocles gutturalis. Classification (NCBI taxonomy): domain Eukaryota; kingdom Metazoa; phylum Chordata; class Aves; order Pterocliformes; family Pteroclidae; genus Pterocles; species Pterocles gutturalis. The sequence continues at coordinate 45,905 of NW_010097471.1, forward strand.
TGTAAAGTTCTTTCTTTTATGCCCATGTTTGATTTTATACAAATGGTCTGGTACATACAGGCTAATATAAAGACAAATACCTAATAATGCTATAGAAAAAAAAAAGAATGGAAAAGGGGAAACTGCAAATACAACCAACACTTTCATTCAATTTCTATCCCGTAACATAAAGATGTCAGATTGCTTTAACACAGCACCTTCTAACTCCCCTTTGTTTGCTAGTCTCAGCACAAACCCATTCCAAAACATTACTCTGCATGATAAAACACACCTACAATAACTCTTCTTTATAATTTTTATCTGTATTTCCATGCCATCTATTACGGAAGTAAAATTAGTTTGTGATACAAATATTTATATGTTTCTCCATAGCAACAGTGCAGAAGAAAAGCCATAGCTAGATGCTGGAATAGAAAGTCCTTTTCTGCATCCTGATTCACTTATTTAAATAAATGTCTGTATAAAACTACAGCACCTTAATTAAAGGGACTTCTACCCCTATTGTAAAAACATTAAAAAGATACAGAAGACAGCAACTTAGTTCATGATTCATCAAATTCAAACCTGATTCTCTTATTTTAGAATTACTTCCTTAAATTCTGAGCGTTGTTGTAATTATACGGGGACTGACGAGGAACATAGAAAACTGGAAAGGTATTTTTATTCTCTGATCTCTGCAGGGCTTGCAAAAGTCTGGAAAAAAACCAAGCACATGGCTATTAATGACGACTAGCTGGTAATCTGTCCAAAAATTCTGTACAAGCAGGACTACTGGCATTTATTTTTGAAGGCCCTCCTAATATTAACTGAGCTAATCTAGTATTCTATTATGCTGGCAATCTTATACTAGTATATTTAAAATATATCACAAACAAACTTCCCAGCTTCTTCAGTGGGCCAGTGACTAGAAAAACCTCTTAAAATAGCTTCACATGCTGCCACGGCACACACAGCCTGAGCAAAACCAGTCCAAATGCCGTCAATCACGCATTTCAGGAAATGAATCATAAGCAACGTGAGAGCCCCAGGAGTGGCATATTTCATTTCTTCTTTATAATTTTTAATACCAAAACATATTTTGCAGTACCTAGCAACACCAGGATCCCCTAAGAACTATCCCTTCAGCAGGCAACATGTGGTGGCACCATTAGACTGTGACATTCTTTGCCAAGTTTAGGCTGAAGAATTTTTAAATTTTCTTTTACTGTGAAAGCAAATGTTCCTTTTTACTGCAAAAATATTTCTCTAGGACAACATACGGGAAAGGGAGTGTATTTTTTTTCTGATACTGCGAAAGGGAACTGACAAGGTACTTCTTATTTTAGAGATCACCTTTCCCCTGATGGCCCCAACAGGCTCATTGACAAACCTGTGGGACTGAGTTAACTACTCTTCCATCCAAAAGACATTGCTTTGTAAGTCTTAAGTAGTATTTTAAAAATATAGAAGATGAGGTATTAAAAACTTCTCAATCAATTTTTCAAACCTACTGGATATATAATGAATAAAAAACCCAACACTCAGTTGAGGGGTATTAAAAGCCTCTGAAACTAACCAGAGGCACAGTTCAGAAATGAGTTAGCTCAATAAACCATTCTTCGTTTAGCATCAGCTGAGAACTACTAGCAAAAGGTTTATGCTTCTGTTCTGCAAAGCAGGTGGCCGGTGCAGGACAACTGATGGCCCAGTCCTGCTCCCTAGCAGCTAGGCTTGGCTCTTTGCAGCACCTGGGGATCACGTTTCTCTCCTGCGGTGTGGCTGTACAGACTTAATGGTCTGTGTCACACAGCACACTTAGCAACAGTAGCCTATGGATGCAATACATAAGAATTGAAGCATTTGTTTAATATTTATGGTAGTGGGGCTATAGTGTAGTTTATTCTAAAATTCTACTGTTAGGAATTGCTCTAAATATTTATCTGCTGTAATTCAACAGATTTGCTATTTCAATTTTATTAAGTTTAGATTTCTTTGTAAAGCACACATAATATAGACAGTGTTTTCAGGAGAAACAGCAAAAATTCTTCAGCGTGGTTTACAAATAGGCTTTACTAATTAACTAGATTTCACTACATTTCAACATTAAATTTTCTGAAAGCACTTGAATAAAACATAACAGACACTTGCCCACCACAAATACAGTTGCATACCACGTCTGGAAATCAGGCTACTTCCTTTGTGTGTTCACAACCAGAAACACTGAAATTTTAGTACACAGGCTATTGACTGTAGTTATCAGTGACTGGTAACTCTCCAGTCAGAGGGTCTATGGAAGTCTGACCTTGTGATTTAGTGTTATGTACAATACCAATATATGCAAGTAAAAGAAACAGCTACAAACATGACTAAAGCAAAACTAGTAGAGTTGACAAGGGATTCAGCACTAGCAGCATGAGGGCTTTATTCAAGCCACTGGGAATGCAGGCAGCTTCAGCATGGCATGAGAAGAACTGTGGCCCACCTTCATTTTCAAGCCCTGTGCACAGAGCCCAGGGACGACGGAGGGAGCCCAGGGAGGAGGCAGGGCTGCTTGAGCAAGGATATTGTGTGTCCCGGTGCAAAGCCGCATTCTGCCCTGCAGCTGAGAAGCGCGCATTGCCTTTCACAAACCTTGTCTTGCAAATCCATCTGTGACCTTCTTTCTAGTTTTGGGCCCTCCAGTATAAGAAGGACACAGATCAACTTCACCAGGTCTAGCCATTGGACACAAGACGGGCAGGGAGCTGATGCACATCCCTGTGAGAAAAGGCTGAGACATCTGCAGTATCTACAAGCAAGGCAGTGGGAAGATGGAGCCACGATCTTCACTGAGGTGCACAGCAAAAGAACAAGAAACTGTGGTCATAAAGAAACAAGCCTCTCCCCCTCCAAGAAACAAATCACTACAAGGATAACTAAGAACAGCAGCAGGGGCCCAGGGAGGTTTTACAGCCTCTGTCCCCAGAGATTTTGAAGACCTGACTGGAAAAAGCCCCAAAAAACCTGATCTGAATTTGGTGTTGACCCTGCTTTGAGCAGGGGGTTGGACTGGAGACCTTCTGAGGTCCCTTCCAGGCTGAGAGATCCAGAGTGGGAATCCACTACAACACATAGTAGGTGACAGAAAAAAAAAAAAAAAAATTATCTCCCTTCTTGTGTACCTAATTCATGACAAAATGCCAAGTACAAAAAGCTAGTGTTAATGAAACAATAAGTTTGCAAAATAATAAGTGCAGAGTCAGGAAAACTTGCAGAATCACATAATACATGCCTTGGAGCACTGTGCCTGATTGATAGTGCCATGAGCCACAGCAGACAAAGCAACCCCATTTGCAGCAGAGTATTTCCAAGATTTTTTTCTGATCTACTTCATGTTGTCTCTGATTTAAATTGCAAAGTATTAATTAATACTCATTACAATATTCTTATGGGGTATTAAGTCACCCTTTTCTGAACCTTATTTTAGTTCAGTAGAGAGTAAAAAAATGTAGGAATAATAGCAGAAGCCACATTAAATAGTATCATAGTATTTTATTCAAAAGCCTAGCTTACGTATTCCGGCCCTCAGAACATTTAAATTATTTTTATCTTGTTTTAGTTCATATTTCAAAAATTCACTTCCTTCACCGTATCTGACCATGTAATTGCAAAGTGAAAGATAGATACACAACACTGAACAGTAAGTCTGAATGCCTAAGAAAGAGCACGCGCTCTAACCGCACTCGCAGGGTGCTGGACCAGCCTGGCAAATGTTCTCCCCTTTAGCTTATGCAATTACCTCTCATCCAATAGGCAGCCACTCAATAGATTTTGGAGTCAGAAACTATTGACTAGCTATAAAAGCAGTGATGCAAAAATATCCAAAGTGACATGACCTCGATCGCATCTTGGAGTGGAGGGGTGGACTGCACAATCCTTCCAGATCTGTGCCTGTCAGTCAGACATCTCTCTAACTTTGTCACTTGGGTCACATGGACTTCACTACAGTTTAAGGGTGCAGTCTGTCCCTAGGTTGGTAGCAGGTCAACAATGTTTTAATGATTTCAGGGTAAGCTATGATAACATGTATTTTCTCAGGAGTTTTGGATAACATTAATTACCAGTTTGCTGTTACCAGCTGCAATCAAGAGAAAACGGCTAAACCAAACCATTCCTCCTCTCTGACGTTTAACAAGCTTATACGCTAAGCGGGATGCCCCTGAGCAGGCACTTACCCTTTGGAAGAGAAACACCCAGCACTTTGAGAGTTTAACTAGGCCTCTGGACACAAACCCCTAATATATGGATAAGCTGAAAAAGAGGAGATTTAGATGAGATATTAGGAAGAAATTTTTCACTGTGAGGGTGGTGAGGCACTGGAACAGGTTGCCCAGAGAAGCTGTGGATGCCCCATCCCTGGAGGTGTTCAAGGCCAGGCTGGATGAGGCTTTGAGCAACCTGGTCTAGTGGAGGGTGTCCCTGCCCATGGCAGGGGGGTGGAACTTGATGATCTTTAAGGTCCCTTCCAACCCAAACCATTCTATGATTCTATAGATATTCTTCAGCCTGACACTGAAGTATAACTGCAGCCACAGTCAAGTTAGCCTAATACCAACTGTAATGGCAGTAACAGCCTGGCTAGGAACCAGATTGCTCAGTATACACTAATTTACTCTGTAAACTCACATGCTTTGCACTCACCCTGCCTCATGACTCAGGAGGCAAACGCCAGCACCAGTGGCAAAGGACTCGACAGTAGTCGGTGGCCTAGCAGTGAGACAGCCGACAGTTCTTCCTCCTCACACTGCTGCTTGAGTGATTAAATGCTCAGGTGATGTCAAAAATACACAGCTCACTACAGCTTCTGAGAGAATATACATTTCAGTCTAATGCTTTCAAGAGAAGCAAACCTATGTGAGCTCTGTGCTTCCATTTTTTCCAGCTTAAGGCTGGAAGGGACCTGCTGGGTTATAGACACAAAGCCTCCCTGGAGTGCATAAGCTCATGTTGTAGAGGTTTAGCCCAGAGAAGACCACACATCATCTTTTCCAGTATTACACAGCCCTAAACCCACACAGTTTTTGACAACATCCTTTTAACACGTTCTATTGAACAAAAGGCAAAAGATTAAACTATTTAATGCCACAAAAAGAACAGAGGAAAAATCAAAGAGCATGAACACATCTTGTAATCCATGCAATGGCAGGGAATAGACTGTGTGAGAAGCAGAGATGGTCTCTAAAAATCCACCATGCCTGACCTTCAGACGAAGACAAAAAAAACTCCATAATCCCATTACTTTCTGGCCACAGACCTGGCCATCATTTGAAGCCCTGCACACAAAGCGCAACACCTAAGCACCCAAAGTGCCCTGCCCACCCTCTGCTCTGCCAGTGCACACAAAGGCACGCCTAGCCCCAGCCCAAGCCCAGCTGGCCCGAGTTATAACCTGGGCTCAAATTTATTTCCAAATCTGTTAATTTGTGGATCTACACAGAGCCCTACTTGGTTTCCAAAAAACGAGTAAAAACAACAAAAAAGGGTTACTCCTCTATGCAGGGAATTAATTGGGTAATTTAGACTGGACTCCAGATATGAAACTAAGAACCCAACTTTAGGCATTATTTCTGTGATATAAAAAGCAGGTACACACAGAGGGTGCATGGCTGTGCTCTGTCCTGCTACCACACGCAAGCCACAATGCTGCAAGTACAAAATTTCCATCTGTCTTGCAGCAGGCAAGAAACTTCAGCCTGAAAAATACACTGAATGGCACCAGAGAAATCAAACAACTCAACAGTGTAAGTACAAAATACTAAAATATACTTAAAGCATAAACCACATGTTTAGAAATTACACTTCCACACTAAGTGCTTGCCAGACACATAGCAAAAACAACCATTCTTTTGAAGGAATATTTTTCTAACAAAGAATTTGCCTCTCCCTTTATCTGCCGTATCAGCATGGAAAGAGTTCAATTCTAAAGTTATTGTTACCACAGTATTCAAACAACAACATTTCACTGCAGTAAAGTAGGAAAAACTATTCAATGTTTAAATTATTTGGTGAAGAAGAACTATTCTCAATTCTACTCAAGAGTTTAATAGGCAAGGAATCCAAGACCAGCAACAGAAGGGATCTGCCAGGTCATATTATTTGTTTTCCTCTCCTGTAGAAGCTTTCTGGCCCCAAGTACTTGTCCTTACAAGATAATTTCCAACAATATTTTCATTCTTGTCTTTCTCTTCAAAGACAAGCTTTTCTCTACTTCCTGTGAGGGCTCTGCTGTTACCTGCTATTGCCTATTCAGAGCCCAGTGAAAAATAATCAACATAGAGCTGGTAACTATTTTCTAGGTACAGTGATTTTGTAAGTATTCTGATGAAATCAGTTCTACCAATTTTGAACTGTATCAAAGGTCCTTTTGTAGATACTCTCAAAATAGCAACGGCACCACTGACAGAATTCCTTCTTCCACCAAAGACAACTGTGACAAGGCAAATCCCCCTTCTGCCAAGCTCCCTGCTCCTTGGGAAGACTATGCACAGATGGAAAAGAGGCAATTTGTTTTCCCTTAGTTAAACACTGGACTAAACATAAGTTTTGATCAGTTACAGGTACTGATCTGCTTTTAAAAAGATATCTAAATTGATATCTATCTCATCAGACAAAGTCATATACCTATTCAGACAAAGTCAATTACTCAAATCAGTTATGGTGGATTTATGGTTTAAGCTGGCTTGGGAAGTTCTTGAACTAAGCACAGTCAGAGGATAGGAAAATATTACGGGGGAATATATATTAGCCCTGCTCTTTGCTCTGTCCTAGAGAAACCCCTGATCTCACCACCATTATGCAGATACACACACACACACACAAAGGACACATACAGCTTATTAAACTTGCCATTTTCATTTAAGATGCCCAACTGGATACAAAGCACTACTCTCAGAGAACTACAAAAGATTGTTTCATAAGCATGTACGAGAGTCAGAATAAACTTTGAATTAGCTTGCACTGATATTTCGAAAATGAGTAAAAGGTTGGTTTGGTAGCTGATAACCCTGCATTTCTTCAAAATGAGTAAAGGTATAACAGCTGACATAGTCCTAAATTATAGGTGTAACAGTTTTTATACATTACTCTGCTGTGCCTGCAGTAATTTTAAACAACATAGCAAAGGGTAGAGGTCTGGTTTCCTTGAAGACAAGAGCAAAGTTCTCCTTTAGTTCAGTGAAGCCAGGCTTTCCCTTTATGTGCTTCCTAGGTTACGAGTGAACAAAATGCTTTTCCTTTTTTTCCAACAAATTAGTGGGAAGAAAACCTCTTTGTTGCAGGTTATTTACCACATTTGTTCCGAAGTGATGCAGTGCTCTATTGGTAAAGTTCCTGTCCATCTGTCTGCTGTTTCACTGGAAAAACAAAGTACTCCTGTGTGTTACGTCAGTGAGTTGCTGTACTCATCAGTACTGCCCTGCATGCTCATCCTTCATATTCCCCTTTTCAGAGCTATCTGTATTGCCATCAGACACCTTAACAAATTTTTGTGGATTTCTGCCTCTTAATACTACCAGCAATTTCTTTGCAAAGCTTCATGAAATTATTTTGCAATAAAAAGCAAGCTATGGGAAATTAAAGCAGTATAATAGCTACTATTTTCAGGATGAAGAGATACAAATTTTGAAGCAGCTTTGCAACACAAACAACAATCTATAGATACGCTGAATATTAGCGTGTACTCTGAGCTCTGCTTTAGTGCCTTGGAACAACCTACACTATGTAACTGGGCAATTACAGAAAAAGATTTTAGGATGAGGTTTAAACGGGAAAAAATGTAGAACTGATTTCTGACTATTTAATTTTATTATTTTCAAGCCTTGCCAACCTTATAATCCCAGTTTCTCTCTAACTTAAATTTTGTGTAAAACAATACATAAAGGCATAAGCATAATTTCTTGTATTACATAAAATACATATGCATTTGTAAGAATTGCTTTCAATAACATTGCAATTTTTAGGTTCAGAACTTCATATTACAACTGTTACCTTCTAAATAAAACTTGAATAATAGCAAAAAAGGGTAAGCATAATGAAATTATTATTTTAGTTTTTCAACATGAACTTTATGCAGCCTTTCCTTGCACAGAGTAAGTTTTCATATGCTTGGTTAACACTACTTTTTTTCCCCTTGCTTTCTCATTTTTGTAAAGTATTTATGATTTCCTTATTAAAGAATTTTACTCCCTTTCTTATTTATTCCTCGCTGATTCCGCGTATTGTTTTCTGCTGTCCTAGTTCCATGCTCTTCCTTAGATTTTCACTTCCAATTTCTTTAAACCTAGGAATTGCTCCCTTCTGCATCTAAATTCACTGGTCAGTAAGGGTCAAACTTGCTGGCAGGAAAAACTGCCAAGAGGACTGGCTGTGCAGGCTGGCATTGCTCCCTGGTGGGTAGAGATTCCTCCTCCCACTCCCATCACCCTGCTCCACTTTTCAGGAGCAGAGATGGGAAGGAAGAATAGTGTACTCCGAGCACAGCCCCACTTTGCTGCTCTGCTCTGAGGGGCTGGATAAAGCCCAGCAACAAACTGAAGCCTAGAAAGAAATGCGCTGAACAGATATATACTGCTTCAGTCCAGCCTCTGTTCTGCACTGACCTTCTTCTTTTTCTTCAATGGAAATTAGATCTAATGGTGCCAGCTTCAGCATGCACTGAGGGATTAACTACTGTGATTCATGTTAAATTGCCACACTAATTTAATTCTATCAGACCTCAAGGCTTTGCTTTGAAATGTTTCTTATACATTGCAAAGTGCTTTTACTGGGTACCCTGGGTTACCAGTACCATCACATTCTTATTTCTCAATTTTAATCTACCACAACAATAAATATATTATCTAGCATGCAACCACAAATATCTAAAATAATCTCTTCATTAGTTGTAGCACATTAAAACTCTGTCCTATTGCTATAGAAACACCATACAACATTACCATTTGTCAGAAAATACATGTTGTCTTATAAGTTTTATAGTAAGAGCTTTATAAAGCTGTCACATCTGTCAAACAAACCAGATTAAAAAAAAAAAAATCAGTAAGTGCTGTCAAAGGACTCTAAACAAATGTTTAAGACATCATATGATTCTGCATCAGTAAAATGAGTTAATATTATCCAGTGAGTCACCTAGTTAATTCACTGTAAATTTATGTGATGGTATACGATGGAAGGTGAACACACATTTCCACAGATCCTTCAGGGCAAATCAAATACGCAAGCTGGGACAGGACAAATAATTACAAAATATTAACAAGCTGCAGCAATCTATTCTCTGCACTTTGAGCTTGATAATATGCCAGTGTTCACATGTTTCATTTTTGGCACTGGAAACAATCAGAAAGCAAAGAGTAAAAATTCCATATACCATTATAGGACCAACAGAACTGCAAAACCCCTGGCAGGCAGTTCCATCCCTTCCTAAAATGATAATAATTCACAACCACAGCAAAAGATTTCTTCAATAATCTAAAGCAAACACTTTTCACATACAAAAAAAAAAGACAGCACATCATTTTCCATATTAATAGGAAATAACAGTAATTGTTAGTACTGTAAGGAAATACAAAGGAGAAGAGTATGCCCAGGAAAAAGAAATAGAATTGTAAGCTGTGATTTACAAGAAGCCAGAGTTAGAGTCCATCTACAAAAGGAACTCAATAGCATATACACACACACGCACACACATGCACTCTCATTCTCTCTCTCTGTACCTGCATACCGAAAATATAAAGAAAATCCATACATACACAGAAGAACAAATAAAGAAGATTTTAAGAATGCTAGTCTCATGGGAATGAGCAGTATCAGTATAATGCTTGTATTTAAAGGGGCATTATGAACAACATTAACAGGAGGATGTTGGGTTTCGGTTTCCATGTGTTGGGGTTTTTTTTTGTTGTGTTATACCTTGAGAATTCTCCTGATGCCTTCCTCATTTGTAACCTGTGAAATCTGGAAATTGGCCAATATTGCTACCATAATGTTATGGAGAATTCACACTTCAGATAAGCAAAGGAGTGCTTCAGCAGACAGTATACCCTAAAGACTAATTAGCATTAACCATTAATTTAAAATATATATGTTATTCTGTATTACTAAGTATTAATCTCATATCTAAATAACCTTCAAATAATTATATTTGAATTTTGCAGTCTTATTAACTTTTGATCAAAGAAACGTAGCCCATTGAAGCTGCTATCTGCTGAACTTGCTTCTTGACTTTGTTTGATCTTTCTGTGACATGGGGATAACCACAAATAATACTGGGAAAAATACATAAAGAACACCTTAACAAAATTTTCTCTCTTAGGGAATCTGCAGAGGTTGAACTAAAACCAAGAAAAGAATTCTTTGTCCTGTGTTAGTGAATAAGTGAATCTCTTTATTTTTGCTGATCAGTGAAAATAAAATACAACTCCGAATTACTAAGATCCACATAAATGTTCTTGTATTTGCTGTTTATGCAACAAACTGGAACCTCCACAGTGGCATTAAAAATAATCTTGTTTTTGAAGCAGATATGAAAATTCTTCTGATTCATGAGATAAGCTTAATACTAATTGATACTAACAGAAGGCAACTGCTCCCATTAATAGTTATCCCGAAGTTTTAAATGCATTCACTACACCTTCATACATCTCTTGTGGAAACAACAGGACTGATCACTCCCAGAGAAGTAACTGGATGAACTAACGAATGGTTTGGTATGACAATTTCAGCATCACCAAGTTAACAACAAGTAAGGGAAACTCTGGGTGTGTCCCACCTGAAAGGTGTCTTCTTACCACAGGTGAGCCTAATTTAGCCTCAGAGTTTCTCAACTTGGCAGACCAGCTAAATTCTGGGTTTGCTCAACAGTACTTCCACCAACCCAAATTCATCTGTCTTTCATTTTCGTTAAGATTTTACCTCCCCACCAGTTACCAAATGTTAGCTAAAATGTGGTAAGAACTGAAATTTCCACCTCCTCAAAGATGACCAAGACTTTTTCAAGAGACAGACTAGCTGATTAACTCGATAGCATCTCTCAAGTCATAAACAGGAATTACCAAGGATCACAAATTACTACTCGTTTATATATATATAGGAGTACTCTTGCCTTTTGAAAAAAAAAAACCTGTCAGTTTAGGAAGATGCTGACAAGAAATCCCATCCTTTCAGGGAAACAGAGTTTCATAGTGTTCCAATTTATTTCAAACTATTCAAGAAATGAGGGTACCAACACAGAGCTTCTCTTCAACAAATATCCAGCAACCTCTCTTTTGTTTCACACAGCCCTGCTCTTCCAACAGCAGGTAAAATTGTCCTTAAGCATCTAGGGCTGTGTTGCTGCCCAAGCTTTTTCAACTCCTCTTTTTTCTTCCTACGTAACCAAAAGCAGTTCACAGGCAGAATTGTAGAAAGCTTTTGTAACCTGCATGGCCAAGCAGATGGTGACCTGTATATGCATCCAAAAAGACCTCTGGGGCAAGAACTTAATACTTGTGCACTTTTGTAGAGCTAAGGCAACAAAAATCCTAATGTGTGTAAGCCCTCTAAGTGCCGCAACTATATAAACACTGCAATATAAATAGTTACCTACCACACACAGTTCTTTCATCTCAGTGTCTGACCTGAATCTTAGAAACATGGGTTTCATGAGCCATTCTGGCAGATGTATCATCTCCTACATGAGAATGACCAAAATAGTTATGAAGACTTTTAAAATACTGCAACTTTTTCCTATTTGTTTCCTATCAAAAGTGATGGAGTCATGATGGAGTCAGCATGCACGCACATGCCTGCTAAACCTTCAAAATATTTTCTTTGCATTGAAATTTAAACTCCTCCTAACACGTCTTTGAAGGAACTATGATTAGTCACATCCCTGCAAGCTTGATCAACCAATCTGGACATCATTAGAGCAAGATCGCTCAAAATGCCTCCACATTTTTTGCCTAGCATTTTTAGAAATGGTTTTAGTATTATATCCATTTACCTGGGTATCAAACCTAGTTGGCCTCTGTCCTTATGTAAAATCTCTAAAGAAAGCATTTGCTTTAGTATCAAAAACTGGTTTTCATCTTTGAAAGGAAAAATCCTTGCTTTGTGATCTCGAATGTCTTTGTTGCTTTTCCCTAAGGTTTTAGGGGGGGGGTTTCTCCTTTTTTTCCCCTAAATGGAGATAATTACTCTCTGCATCTCTCAATCCTTTCTGCTCAACCGCCCCATTGATTCATTCCGGAGTTTTATCTGGGAGATGTTCCTTTCTGGGTTGCCCCCTTCTTCCAGAATAAGCCACTACTTTATCAAACTATCAGTGTCTGACACAGTAAGAATTTCTGCCCAAATAGGACATGTTTTGAGTGTTTCCTCCTCTTCTGTGAGTGACCAAGGAGAAGACACAGAACTGCAGCAGACTCTTCAATTGACATAAGTACTACTGCAGTATACATTGCTCTGAACAGCCTTGCTCCAAGATAAAGTAGAAAGTACAGCTATGGCTGGCCCCAAGGCAATACCCCTGCAGAAATGACCTACCGTATGCTTGTTTCTCCACACA
>NW_010097471.1:58533-58971 GCF_000699245.1 Pterocles gutturalis
AATACAAATTCTATCATCATCATCTGAGGAAGCAGATAAAAAGAAAAAAAAATATTCTCCTAAGAAAAGAAGGGAATCGGACAAAGAATTAATAGATTGGCTATGCAGCCCTAACAAAGACTCAAGAACTAAAGCAATCTCAAAGAAAAAAAAGCAGCAAAGCCTGCAAATGAGGGAAAAAAGGAAAAAAACCCCAAAGAGGGCAACTACACTTTAGATTCTCCAAAGTCTTCTTAGAAAAGCAAATCTTTCCCTTTTAAATCCATTTCACAGGATACATAGCCATAAGCAGTGCACATTACACCTATTACTGGGTGAATAACCCAGCAAACTACAAGGAGCATAATGCTCTGAAATTTTACTTGCTGTGAGTAGAAAAGATAAAAAAAGAGTACTATAGCACCATAACTTATAAAATACTCTACTTGTTTCCATTCC
>NW_010097471.1:58986-61093 GCF_000699245.1 Pterocles gutturalis
CTGCTTTTCCATTTAATTTTAATTTATTTTACTTAAACTTTAAAATACAATAAAGATTTAAAATACATCTGTCTGTATTTAATTCTTTTGCCAGATATTTTCCTTCTGGCTTCTCTAATCCATTTTATATGAGCTGGCATCTTAACAAGCACACGTTGGTACGCAGAGCCTAACCACTGAAACCTCCTGACAGCCTGCTTCTCAGAAGCAAAAAGACATTATCTCACCAAAAAACCTGCTCTAAACAGTGTTCTCCTTTGCATATGAGCTACCTATCACTGCATGCCATGTTACTTGTAATTCATATAACTGCTCATCAGAGAGAATCAATGCTGAGAGTACATACAGGAAAACTTCTTATTTGGTTTAAGCACACACCTATTTATGTAATGGTATGACGCTTCCCATGTACATAAATGAATTTGGTTTTTATGAAAATTCCCTCTGAACATTGGATACTTCAGTCTCCCTAAATAAACACAGAGCATCAACATAATATTGCTTCCATAATACAGCAATACCAAGGCTGATACATATGCAGTGATGTATATATGCCTGCCTATAGAAAGCTACAGTATGGTCCATCATTTTGAAAAGTTCCTAGCTGAATATTATATTGAGTTGACAAAAATATGTTTAATACTTTTTTCAGGAAGAGAAAGTTAAGGCAACTCCACTGTCGCCTACTTTCTATCTTACCTCAGAATACATTTTAGTATTTTATAATCTGTTAAACACACAACATCCCTTCCTCTGTATAAATAACAAAAAATGGTTACTTTCAGCTTGGCAAACACACATTCTTGCAGTTTTTACAACACAGCAGGTAATGGATTAACAACACACTAGGCAATAAGAACCTAAAATATTCCCCATGCTCACTGAAAAGGACGCTGCATGCTAATTACTGACATGCTCTTTGACCCTAACCATCTTTGAACACAAAACTTCTTGCATTCCTCAAATGTCAAGTCTTGCTGCTTCTCCATAGAAGTGTATGAGACTTCAAATGTAGCAGAAACACTGTGTTTATGATGCACCATAGAAGAAGAAGAGAAAAAAATAGGCAATGCTCATATGTTGACTGTTGCGGACATTCAGGTTAAAAAAACCAACCAAACAAACTAAACATCCTTCATGAACACATCAGGCTTCATTTTCTCCACTTCACATGCTCCCTAGTTTGCTTACATATTGAGAAAACCCCTCGTATTAGCCTTCTTATATTCATTTTTTCTTTGTTTAATCACTTCACAACTCAATCGTATCACAGTTCAGCTGTTGTTTCAATGAGATGGTCTATAACAGATTTCCTGGCAGTCTGAACTACATGTAGGTTCTGTCCAGAATGGCATTTTCCCCTATCTCGTGCTTGAAACAAATCTGATTTAAAGAGAAAATGCAATGGTAATGAATGTATTTTACACATCCATTACAAATGCTTTATGATGGATCAACCTAATCTGAGTTTCTCTGAATACCTGCCTTCTTCTCAAGTTTGTTCTTAATATTTTCACATTTTGCCCACACACCAAATGGAACCTTCCAGGAAGACTGATGCATGCTATCCTAATGCAGTTTCACCCTGTGGATGCACATTCACAATGAAGTAGAGCATCAACACTTTTTTGCTTATCCAGTACCCAAAGAGTTTACACATGCCCTGTCCCCTCACACTAGACTAAAAAGGACTTGGAAGTAGGTAAAGAGGAAGGCCAACTACGTCCTGGGCTGCATTAAAAAAGGGGTGTCCAGCAGGGAGAGGGAGGTGATTGTCCCCCTCTACTCTGGTCTTGTGAGACCCCATCTGCAGTACTGTGTCCAGGCCTGGGGTCCCCAGCACAAGAAAGACGTGGAGCTCTTGGAACAGGTCCAGAGGAGGGCCACTAAGATGGTCAGAGGGCTGGAGCACCTCTCCTATGAAGAAAGGTTGAGGGAACTGGGCTTGTTTAGCTTGGAGAAGAGAAGGCTCCGGAGAGACCTCATTGCGGCCTTCCCGTACTTGAAGGGAGCCTATAAGCAGGAGGGGGAGTGACTGTTTACAGGGGTTGATAGTGACAGTGCGAAGGGGAATGGTTTTAAACTAAGAGAGGGGAGATTTAGGTTG
>NW_010097471.1:61114-76178 GCF_000699245.1 Pterocles gutturalis
GAGGCAGTGGAACAGGTTGCCCAGAGAAGCTGTGGATGCCCCATCCCTGGAGGCATTCAAGGCCAGGCTGGATGGGGCCCTGGGCAGCCTGCTCCAGGGGTTGGCAACCCTGCCCACAGCAGGGGGGTTGGAACTAGATGATCTTTAAGGTCCTTTTCAACCCAGGCCATTCTATGATTCTGTTCTATGATTCTAAATGGTAAATTTGCATATCGACAAAACACTTCTGAAAACTCCAATTATTAATGGGTAGCTTCCTTTTCTCCCTTCAATGCCTGTCCAGAGGATCATTTACATTGTCACTGATTCAAAGCAGTATCCTCACACATATTCACAGTTGATTAGGAGCTAGATTTGAGAGCCTTTCAGCTGCATAGCTAACACAGGACCACCAAGAACAGCCTTGCTTCTGGTTGCCTCTGAAAGGGAAGAGTTTGGTAATATGGTAGCAAACAAGAGGGTTACTTTTCAGATGTCAGGACCACAGAATTTTCTGTGAGGTCAATGCTGTAATTTGAACACTGATGTGTGTACCTGGGTAACTGCAAGCAAGTACTTCATTGCAAGCTCTGATGACTTGTTAAGCAGTTAGTCATCCTAGTGATAGGCTTATATTGAGTATAATTATCCTAAGTAACCAAAACATCAAAATAAAATAAAAGTCTCAAGCTCAAGTGTTCAAAGCACATGTACTTCCACATTGTAATAGGCATCTAGAGAAGCAAACAACAAACATAACCCCACATCTTGAATTGACAGGATGCATTACTACAGAATAATTATTAAATAATAATTCTTTAAAGCTTAAACTAGTCTCTGAACTTCAGTGGTGGACAGCAACTGCCTCCCCTAAAATCTGCAACTTCCACGGTGACAGTATACCTCTTCAAAATCATCTGACTCGGATGTCTAAAGGGCAGGGGCCATGGAGGAAGGAACCACAAAGTAACTTGCCAGCTACCAGCCAATTTCAACAAAAGTTAACAATTGGCAGAGGTCTTAAGGATACTAAGTGCCTCTTTGTTTTATGAAAATTAGTAGCTTGGTATGAAGGGAAATCCGAACCAACACCTTATCACTGAAAACACAATCGCAGCTCAACTCCTGCCTTCCAGCAAGTGTCTGCCAGGTGTTTAATCAGAAACATCAATCCTGAGGTAGTCAGGCTTCATTAATTCTGCTACTCATAAGCAGATTGTATGTAACATGAGAACATGCAGATAGAAAAGTTTACTGTATAAGAAATCAGTCCAATCTCCTTAACATTATCTGCCTCCTTACAGACTTGAGAAAAGTATTTTCATTCCCTTCCCTGCTTACAACCTGCATTTATCAGTGAGTTTTGCCATTTTCACTAGTCTCTCAGCACACAGGTAACTTAATTTTGTTTTCTTTTTATTTTAATCTGAAAAAGACTGTAAGACTCTATACGCAAAATAGTTTTTTTACCCTTTTGTGTCTCTAAAGGAAAGTTGTTATTCTATTTGAGAAAGCAAGCAGGTAAAGATACTTAAAAACAATTTTTAAAATAATAAAATTAATGTGAGCATATGACAGAAGGAAACTGTCAACAACAACAATCAAGAGTAACTACAGCTTACTGCTTTGATAAACTTGAAAACACTAACAGTAGATAGAAATTTAGCTCTCCAAGGAGCCAGGAGAATAATATCTGTCATGGCAACCAAGCAGAGCAGTCTTCTGGCACTTTCTGAATGAGCATTTAGGAGGAGATTAATTCAATACACCAAATGATGAAAGGGCTCTTGAGATCCATAACTGTCTCCCACAAATTACCCTTATTGTACAACTGGATGTTTAGAACAGATTGCACATTATCTATATTGAACTAGAGCTTTCACAGCAAATTTATATGAAACAGATTAAGCCCACATGATGTGTCACACTGTTTTCACCCACTCCTTTCAGGGAGTTTACAAAAAAGGGTACTTTATTAAATGGATCATTGCAGTTTTGCAGGATTTATTTTTAAGCTTATTTATATTTGGAAGCTACTGTAAGCCTTTTTACTCTACAACTTTGAAATTTCTGAAACATGTAAAACCATAAAAAGCTATAAAAAATTTTACAATATAGTAAACAGACAGCAGAAAGACTGACTCATAAATGAGCATTATAGACTTTTAAAAATGCATTTCACGCTATTTACAGGAAATTCAAGTGATTACATACCTCAATAAATAATTATGCCTCTTACTACTTATATATATCAAATCACTTCTCTTATCATATGGAGCATCTGGTGAGTACTAGACAGCTCAATGAAGATGAGTGTCTTATAGAAAACATTTTAGAAGAGTATATTAAACATCTAGCTGCTTCATCAGAATCTAAATTACAATGAAATCTCTCCTCCCAGGATAAAAGTAATGTAGTACTTAGTTTACTGATTTCCTTATACTGCCAACAATCATACTGTACAACATACAAAACAGAGAAACTTGTAATAAAACAAGATTTATAGTGCAAATGCATTTACAAATGATTAGTCAGTTAGTTTTAGAAAAGCAGAAACATGCAGTGGTCTCTGAAGAGACAATGCAAGTTCTTCTCTGCAATCTAGCGTTCAAAACACCGTACTTCACTTGCTGGATTAAGTGAATAGCTTTCCAGTTGTTTGCACTGGATTGCATAGATCATTATGGAGGATGCACCCTTCAAAATTAGTCTTAGACAGTCTGATGAAGTTACTTGAGGTTAAGGATTATAAAGAGCATTGGTTCTGTTTTGTATTTGGCAACTGAAATGAATGAAAGGTGAACTTTTCAAAAATTTCTGAAGGACACACATAATTTGTAGTGACAGACAGTAGATATTAGACACTTAATCCACCACCATTTCTGAAAACCCCACTTTCAGCTTTTGATTACATTATCATACATTATTTCTGCAAAATTCCTACCTTCTTCACAACTCAGAATACATTAAGTAGGCAACAGAAAAACAAAAAGTAGCAAGTGTAATTACAATTCTGAAGATCCAAGAATTATGTAGAAATACTATTTATTTGCAAATGAGCCAATTCTGAATTTACACTGCTGATTGTGCTCTACACTATGTGCAGAGGAACTGCGTATCCTGAATAATAAACAGCATGTAAATGAAGGAACAGCAGTTGGGTTCTAAGCAAAGAAGAAAGTATTCACCAAACAGTGAAAATAAAAATAAATTTAGGTAAAGCAACCTCACTCATTGAACATCATCTAACTTATTACAGACTGAGTTAGGAATACTTGGGGGAATAAAAATTGCAGTGAAACCCCGAATAACAATCCAGAGCACAACGAACATCTATGGTTTGGCAACTTCCCTTCAATTTACTACTTCTCACTTCAGTCCCAGTTTACAATCATTCTATCGTTCACAAACCTTCAGTCCCCATTTTGCTATTGATAACTAATGCTGTTTAAGTTTTATAAGGTCTTTCAAAACATTAGGCATTTTAAGCATCAAACATCACCAAAAAACCTGTCTGGGCTAGATCTCTTGAGAGCAGGAGGTTCTCGAATCTAATGGAGTTGGGCCGATTACTCCAGCTGAAGACTTTGTGCATCTTGACTCTTGTAAAAAGTAATGAAGTGAAACAGATTGGTACATTTCACCATTTAGACTCAACAGGAAAGCTACACAAGTTTTAATACCTGTATTTTAGGAAACAATTGAGGCTTTCAAAACCATTATTAATGACAGCTCTCAGAGAAGTCTATCTGATGATTAATAAACCTCCAAAACAAACCAATCTTTACCGTATAAAGAGAATTAAATAGGTTATGATTTCTAGTTAATATATTTCCATGGATTTAGAAACTGTAATTTGAGAATTCTGTCTCCAAAGTTTGCAGAAGTACTTGCATTATTCAGTAAATCGCTTCTCCCCAATAGCACTGCCTCAGGATCATTATTTTTCAAATCTACTCTTCACTTAGCGAACAAGCTAGACAAACCTCCAAATGTGTTAAGAATTTTAATCTGCATGTTCATGAAATAAAATGTGTAACTAGAGAGCAAAGAACCTGTCCCAACATCAAACTGTCTCCATGTCAGTTGAATCTCTTTTTTTTTAAGCCTGCATTCACCCATCCTTCTCTTCCATTAAAAAACCAAGAACTGTGTCACTGTTAAAATAATCTTTCTAATTTGTTCCTTTGACTTTATTATCAATCTCTACAGCTTGCTGTTTCCTTTGCATGAAATGAACTACTTCTTTCAGAATTTTTATAATCTACTCCTCATGCACTTGCTCCACTCTGACATGGGGAGCTAACTCTTCTCACCGCTTTGCCAAATAAATGCCATGATTGTTTCCTTGATAATATTCTTCTCCCTCAAAAATCATTGTTTGTTCTCTCATGCTACCACACAGGTATGGAAAAGTTCTTCAAGAGCATCTGTAAAAAATATCCTGAAAAAATAACTTCTGTTATATAAAGCACATTTCATAAAACCACAATCAAGCATTAGCGAGTCATCATGATCATGTCTTCCTGGGGGGCTAAGAGCTCTTCATGAGATCTAACTGTGATTAGATGTGCCAAAATAACTGTTGGTTTGGGGTTTTTTTTACCACATCCTCCAGAGCCTAATTTTTGCTCTAATTCTAGTATTATAGTTTCATGTAACAGAAAGTATTAAATAATCTTAGCTATACATATCATTACTTGACTCCTATAATAGTCACAGTGAGAAATTGGAAATGCAGCATGAACTATAACATAGTTAGAATATGGTGTTGGGGAGGGAATACATTTGTAGGAGTGAGTTCCTCTCATGACTGAGTGAAGATGTATTGAGAGCTGTATGAAAGTTTCATAGTTCCAGATATTCTTAGTGAATGTAAAATTTAAATTTCATATGACGTTCTCTGAAGCCAGCCTTACCATTTAAACACCTTTCGTGTCCTTAGGGAGACAGCTGATTGTTGCTGTGGAAACAAAAACTGCTCTCTGGTGTGTTCATTTCAAGGGATTCAGTCAACTGTAAGTCAAATATCCAATTGCTAATTTTCTACTTGCCACAGGTGCAAAAGTTCTTAAAATCAGAACAGAAAGTGTTTGCTTGCAATGTTGTTCTCTGACAAGAGTGTACCTCTATTTGTATTTTGTTTTTGCACTGTCCTTGATGAACTACATCATTCACATATAATATTCTTCAGAAAAGTCAAGTGTATATTTCCCTCTGCATCAGAGGGTGATTATGATAATGTCAGAAACAAACCTAAAAGTGAAATGGAAAGACCTTTAGGCATAAACAAACAAACAAGTGGATACAAATAATTTTGGCCCTAGAGTTCTTTAGACTGATCTAAGATATTTATTAAAAAATAAACAGGATAACAAGCAAAAACACCCTACACTCTATTTTTACGGATATTTTTTTTCTAATAATCATCTACTTTTAGATAAAGTATTTGTAAAAATGAGGACTACCAGTTAAAAAGACATTTCAGTCATCCCTTTCAGTCAAGCTATATCGTCTAAATAAAGCTTGATAAAAGACATGAACAGACACTACCAAGCAGGATCTTTGATAGGGATGATAGTTCTATATTCTGAGGCTCAAATTCAGCCCTGTGTTAATGGGCCCCATTATTCATCTTCAAATAAATTATGACATACCTAATTTTGTCCCTTACTTGGTCAAAATATAAAGGCTTTAATTTGCAAGCAGGATCTATATTATGGATCAAGTTCTTAGCTGGTGTCTATCCATGAAGATATTGACGTGTTACCCTAAGGGAGACTTGGCCCGAGATGTTCCACGTACAGTTAACAGAGAGGGGTAGGTTCCTTCACAGATTGCTCATAACACAAAGTTAGGTTCCTGTTCTGAATTGTGTTCCAGAGGAACCTCTTTGTCTGCTTGTCTTTAAGGGGCAGGGAACACTAGCACATCTAAAGCAAATTCTCCCAGTATCTCTGTACAGTATTCAGTGCAGATGTTTTACTTTTAGTTATATCAGCTATGATAGTAAAATGCTAGTTCTATACAAATAGTTCCAATTAGTTAGAGGAGTTTTATGCTATTAAAATATTTTTTCTTGCTCACATGCACAGGGCTCCTTAACTTCTATACCTGTCCGCTGACTTCAAAGATTTAAGGTGTATGACAAGTATCTGTACATGTGGATATACCAGACATTAGGATTATCCTTAGTACAGAAATGCTGTCTGTTGTCCAACAGCCAAAGTAGCTCATATCTTGAGTGTATAAAAGTGCAGCACAAAGTTTATCCAGCAGCACACATCTTCTCAAAGCAATATAAATGTCACGCTCATTGGATTCGTGCAATGATGCTTTTGTTATTTTAATGGAATCATATTTGGAAAATAACATTATCTCACATCACTTAGAGATTCACAATGCTACTGTAATCTCTTTTTTTTTCAGTTGAATAGTTAGAAAGCACAACCATAGAGCATTCATTCATCAATCCAGCCTTCAGAAACTGTGTTTTCCACTCAGCTGTAAAAAAATCACTGGCTTGACCTTCTTAAATCTGTATTCTCCATCCCCAGTCAGTGAAATTAAACCAGACTACTCCAATATTGCAGGGCTTAATATATCTAAAAATGTCTGATGACCAGCCTAGCCTTTCTAATCAAAATGCAGAACTTGGCTATCTGAAAAAGATACATCAAAGTGAAAGTTATTTTACAGAAGGTGGAAGAGTTCATACAGATAAAATTATATTTCCACATAAGCACATGCAGTATCAGGACCATAAGCTGCACATATACCCAGAGGGGAAAAAAATAATACTTTAAAAATACCCTGAAATGATAAATAAAAGTTAAATAAAGCAACTACAGAATTATTCAGTATCACAATTGATACAGTATGATTCAGTACTACCAAAAAACAGTTGTAAAGGACATATGGTTATGTACAGACCCATAAGCACATGCAGGTGTATAAGGATGTGTATATGTGCACAGGAATTAGTGTATTAGGAGAATAAAGATGTACTTCAACAGGAACAGGTTGCCCAGGGAGGTGGTAGATGCCCCATCCTTGAAAACATTCAAGGTCAGGTTGGATGGGGCTCTGGGCAACCTGATCTAGGCAAAGATGTCCCTGCTCATTGCAGGGGGGGGTTTGGACTACATGACCTCCATAGTCCCTTCGAACTCAAACTATTCTATGATTCTACGATTCAAATAGAAACAAGAAAATTCACAGTTAACGTACATTTCAACATGACAATGAAGGCAGGAATCTCTAATTACTTTTTTTACTGTGAAGACAATGAAATTGCTTGATTTTGGTATCAATGCAAAGTTAAAAAACAAATGAAGGAACATTTTACGAGCATGCCGTGTGCAACTACCTTTCCTGTCACTTCTCCACTGCCCTCAACTTTCAGTTTCAGGTTTCAGCACTCAATTTTGGTTGCACCAGGCTTTCTTTCCAAACCAGCACATTCTGTTTTCATTGAAATGAAAGCCTTTGAGAACTAAGTATTTTGAGTGATATAATGAAAATATGTGTATAATGAGGGTAAATTAAATGCAATTTAATCTAGTTGAGAGGCTGAGAGATTTTGTTGAAATACTGAATATTGTGATGACTGAACAGCACAATTCAGAAGATATTCTTTTCTTCCTTAGTTTTTTGTTTGTGTCTTAATAAAATCAATGTAAACTGGCTAGTGGAGAAGGCTGGCATATGTACTTAAATGACTTTTTTCAGATAGTTTCTTTTCCTGGATTAATTCCATTGTCACTGTGTGTAAAGCTCTGGAACACTCATAGTGTCAAATAAAATACTCACTGTACAGGCAATTCAAAACGCCTAACTGCTGATTAGAGTTCAGGGTAAACTGCAACAAGGCAAAAGAGTACATTTATTAAATAAGGTTTATGATAATCACTGCATTACAGCCTAACAATGTTTCTCCTGTGGAGGCTATAAACATTAAGTAAAACAAAGAAATGCAAAAATGAAAATATTAGAAATGTCTACACACCAAAATTAATAAAGACAAAACCCCTTTCAGAACAAAGCACAATGGACAGAGTAAGATGAAAAGCGGGTACAAAATTTGAGAGAATAGGGCAGGAGACCATTTTTATACCAAACAATCCCCACAAACTGCATTTATTGCATTGTCAGGGACTCTTTTGGTCAGATAAAGGCAACAGTCTGGCTGCAGACTGATGTATGAAACTAGAACACTTATCTAACTTGTTTGCCCCTTGTTCACTTACAAACTAAATGCTAAAGAAACATTATTGTACTTTAACTGTTTTATTTAAGTTATATTTTCATGTGGATTTTGCTGTTGATACACTTGACACCCATGATCATTGTGATCTGACTGTCCTGAAGTCTCAGCTGGAGAAGGAACAACCAGCTCCTCATTCCTGTATCAATAAGATATAAAACTCTGTTGAGGTGAACAATTAAGAGTGCAGCATGATGAACACACGCTGCACATCTTGAAGAACCACCTACTACAACACATAAAAAATTAGTTTTCTTTAAAAAACTCCCAGTGACTAGCAGTGAGTTACTATGTGGACAGGAGGTGTGTGTGAACTGTTCCATTCAAACGGAACATGGACTGCAGAATGGCTTCATGGGGCAATCTTCCTAGACACAAGAAATATGAACAGAGATTTTCCTCAAGGAAAAGACAGAAAACTCAGTTTGCACTAATAAAGCAAAGAGGAGTCACAAACTAGTCAATGAGATCCAAACAAATGTGTTTTATAGCACTGAAGTAGGAAAATGGGCTGCAGCAACTTCTGCCAAATGTTTCTTCACAGAGTTAACAGAAAGCTGTGATTGTTCTAGGACCAGCCAACAGACCAAAACAGCAGAAAGCTTTCCACAGGAGATCAGTGATTAACATTAGACTACCAATGGACATAATTTCTTTCAATTTACTTAGCAAGTCAGTCTACACAAAATTTTGTTTTGTTTCACGGACGAGAAGGTTCTGACCTATAGCTGCCTCCTACTCTGGCAATGAATCACATTAACCCTACTGTAACATAGCAGATTCAACAATGCTGGATATGAATGCAGATCTCAACAGTAGTTCTGTGAAGCAGTATCAGGCAAGGGAGGTAATGGGGCTGTAAGGCTGGACTTCACATTAGCGGAGTACTAGCACAATCTCCATCATAGTACTGGAGCCTTGGGCATACCCTTTTTTCTTAGGAAAGAAGGCGTGATTGCAGGATGCAACATCCAAGAACTACCTCTGGTAAAAAGCGTGCAGTTTAGTTAAATGTTTGACAGATACAGAGGTTTCAGCTTAATGTGATGTTAAATACCCCAAGACCAAGCAAAGTGTTTCTGGGTGGAGTGGATACTGCTTCTGGTTTGTTTGGACAGTGACCACTGCAGCGCTCTGTCAGCACTTGGCCTCTGGAATCCACAGAGAGGACGTCATCTGTGTTCCAGAAGATCTGGAAAAAAACAAGCTCCTTGCAAAGACCCTGGGACATTTGTATGAAGGTATTCTGCCATCTGCCCCACCTCTGAGTGAGTTTTTGAGAGGAGCCTGAAGCATGAAAGAGTTCTCCTTCGCAAAGCTGAATTCAATCTTTCCAATAACTTGAGATGAGAACATCTTGCAGAGCTATCATATGTTATCTGTTATAGTTACTAAATACAGGGATTTCAACCATTTAACCTGTAATATAAATTAAATCTGGCACACCGTCAAGAAGGTGCTGCAGCTATCTGACCGAAGCATGAGGGTTGAACTCTTACTGCTACCATTAAAACGTGCTTCAGAGGGTGGAAAAGGTTCATTATCATCAAATAACTTTTGGTCTTGATTTTATACCACGATGGATTAAAGAGGCCTTAGATTTTCCCTCACCTTTCTTTTTTCCCCCCCTAGAGAAATATCCATGCTTCTAACTGCAGAACTGCAGTTAAATCTACTGAAGATTTTACTAGCAGTATGAAAAAAACTAGCAAAAGTTGAGCTGCAATTCTCTTTTCCAAATGCAAAGAAATGCTTATTTGGACTGTATATAAACAGCAGGTAAAAAACTGAGCCTAAAAACTCCCCACCATTTCACAGTATTGAAACACATTCCACTGCAATACAAGTTTTTGTATGTGATCTGCTCTTTTCAACTGATATTCACTTAGTCAAAATAAATTCATTTCTTACAGACATTCGATTTTGTTGTTCTTACAAATAATTCTATTACTTTTAAAAATACTCATATGTATATCTCATACAAACATGCTGCCACTGCTGCAGAAATCATGTAGATGCCCATTTTCCAAGTGTGCTGCCTGTGTTCCTGGGCTGGTTTCAGGCAGGCAGTTGTTAGTTTTGGAAGAGCAGCGGGTGACCTGGAGCACCAGGGAGCACTTATGTAATGTGCTTATATACCTTACGTAACTTTCATATACTGTGACAGCCAAACCATCTCCCGGATATTTGACTATCCAATAGCTCTTCCTCTCCAACTCTCTCACTATTGGGCTTTTAAGGAGGTATTTTTAAAAAACTACTAACAATCCTCCTCCCCCACTCCCTCTCATCTCCCTAGATTACAGATACTAATATCATCACGTTAGCTACCAGCAGAAACAGATGAGGTTATCTGGTTTTTGGTATTTTCACATATAACCCCTGCAAGTAAACCCAACTTCCGAAAAATCACATTGTGCATACACTACAGCCACTGTTTCACAGCATCAGGAACACCTGGTTTTACAAATGTTTCTTCTCAGTCCTCAATAACCCAATCTTTACCTGAGTGGATGGCAAATATTAGCTGAGGGTGTTCACCGAGGAGGAAGGGAAAGGAAATTCGGTGTGCAGTACTCACCTACTTAACAAGAAAGCTACAACTTTTGAAGAAATCTTGTGAAAAAAACAATTCTTATCAATTGAATTATTCTTCTTGGCTGATATCAATGCAAAAAACCAAGGCACTCTGCTCTTAAGAAAATCTGTCCTATGTATCTTTTGTAGGAGAGTTACACAGCACTTAATGTTTATTTTTTTAACTATGTCTGCTTACAATTATCTATAGCTTGCAAAAAATAGTATTTGCAAAATAAAGTCTTTCAGAAAACTAAAAGTGTAAATGACTTGAACCCATACATTCTAGTCAACAAAAAATTTTTAACTCCTAGTGCACTGTTGTAACAGAACATCCTCATTCTGCACTGGTGTTATTATATAGACACTAGCAGAATACAAAAAGGATAGGTAATATTTTAAGAATAATACAACTAGCATTCTTAACTGACAGCTGTAAAAAAGTGGAACCACTGTCTTGTTCTTGCCAGTGAAGTTGGCACCAAAACCGTGAGATACCCTCTCTTTAACCTCGTCAACAAAAATACAACACAGAATTTTAATTTAAAAAGTAGCATTTAGCAGTAGCATGTCTGGAAACACAGTCAGAGGATACAAGATAATTTGACCTAAAAAAAGCTAAGAGGCTTTGGGCATTAAGGCAGACTTTCAAATGTTTATCTTGGTGCAACAGTTTTGCTCTCAAAGCTACCCAGTAGGATTAATGTTTACCGGAAAACATTATGTACACAATACACGGGTAGAAAGACAGTAACTTTTAAGTGCACCTACTCCAGGGAAAGCAGTTGTCTATATTCAGCTGAATTTTTAAAAACCTGCCTATTGTGACTAAACATAATGCCTTTAAGAAAATAAATAAAGATACACAGCAGTTAAAAAGGAAAGATGTAACGCAACTGTTAGGCAGAAAGCATGGGCTGCAGAAATCTGGCTATGCATTACAGAGGTGCTGGCCAGAACTCCCTAAGCAAAATGCTCTCCCCCCTTGAAATGCAGCAGATCACAAACAGCAGAAAGATTCAATCTCTTAGTATTTCTGAGCACTCCTGTCATGAAACACATAAATGCCTCTGGGCCCCTCAGTTCAAGAGGGACAGGGAACTGCTGGAGAGAGTCCAGCGCAGAGCCACAAAGATGATGAAGGGAATGGAGCATCTCCCTTATGAGGAAAGGCTGAGGGAGCTGGGTCTCTTTAGCCTGGAAAAGAGGAGACTGAGGGGTGACCTAATTAATGTTTATAAACACGTGAAGGGTGAGTGTCAGGAGGATGGAGCCAGGCTCTTCTCTGTGACATCTAGTGATAGGACAAGGGGCAATGGGTTCAAGCTGGAACATAGGAGGTTCCGCTTGAGTATGAGGAAAAACTTCTTTACAGTGAGGGTGACAGAGCACTGGAACAGGCTGCCCAGAGAGGTTGTGGAGTCTCCTTCTCTGGAGACATTCAAAGCCCGCCTGGATGCGTTCTTGTGTGATCTGATCTAGGTGTCCTGCTCCGGCAGGGGGATTGGACTAGATGATCTTTCGAGGTCCCTTCCAATCTCTAACATTCTGTGATTCTGTGATTCTGATAAGAAAACCAATATAGCTAATTATTAATTATTAATGGAGTATTTACACTTTTATTTATAATTAAAATCAAAGTTTTAGATGCACAACAGAATTTCATACAAGTCACACATGAAAATAACTAAATATACTAAATGATATAAAACTATTCCTCATCAATGCAATATTTTCACCTTCTATAAAGTTATCAGAGTTTGGAAGATGGGCTTTTAAGTGTTCCAGTCCCAAGTGATAGAAATGACCTCAGCTATTTTAAGAAACTAAACGATGTCACTTGCTACAGTGCAGTATAACCGCTCAGCATAATTCAAAGATGAAACAGACCATGAAAACAACCACCAGCACCAACTCCTGCATATCTTATCTAACGTCAACTACCAAACTGACAGCTTTCAGACTTCTCAGTTTTTGGCAGATTAAACAATTTTCCATGACAAAAGGACAGGAAAGCCTAATAACCCCCCCTACAGTGGCAAGGAACAGATTAGGTAAATTGATTCATTCACCATACCATAGTGGAAGACCAGAAACTATAAGAACCTTGCCAACTTGAATCTTCCCAAATTTGGTAATCAGTCTGGTTTTCATTGTGTTAGCAAAATGTTAACCTCGCCTCCAAGAAAGATGACTCTTTGCACCAATTAACATTATCTGGCCATTTCTACACAGAGGCAAAAAAAGAGTTAGCTAAAGCCCTGAAGCACATGATTTGATTATACTAATTGTCTTAAAGCACATTTTCAAGCATCATTAACAAGGTAAAAACACATCAGGCTATCATGTTTTCCACAGAGCCTGTAAAATAAAATTATGGAAACTCAAATTTATAGATTCCAGAAGCCAAAAGGACCTCCATGACATTTCAGCCAAATACCTCCTCTCATATGTAAAAGCTAAAGAATTTCTCCACAAAATCTGGTTATAATATATTAAGATGTCTGCAAATAAAAAACCCATGTCCTTAGCACCAAGAATAATGAGTCGTAGCACTTCTTGCTGCAGACACCGTGGACCCTAAAGCTAAAAATAGTTCAAAGGAAGACAGAACACCACCATGGAATAGAAAATCACTGCAGATTACTAAACACAAATAAACTGCATCTGCCTTAGGAAAATCAGAGGTAAAAATGACTGGAAAGTAGGAGAGTTTTACGAGGAAGCACAACACCCAGTTGCCATGCTCTCCTGCTCTTTCCTAGACACCTGTTTGTGCCTGCTGGTAGAGAAGGCATATAATCTTTGATAGAAGTTTGTTTTGTCCCTGATACACTCTATTTCTAATCTGAACCAACATTCACCTACTTTCACAGATACAAAATTGTGCTTCCTTTATGTAAAGTCTAATTTCAGCCACTGAGCCACATTACGCTTTTATCGAGAAGGTTAAAAAGTCTCCCACTATCCTTCCATGCACTAGTAAATACATGCATCTGTCAACCCTTTTTTTGACAAGCTAAATATATCAAGTCTTATAAGATCACGTCACTAAATAATATCCCTGTATTATGGTAGCAAAGGTTACGAACTGCTGGTTCAGACTGTCACATAACTCGAGAATCATTTGTACATTTAATAACGGAACTGCTGATACTGGGACAAAATGCTTATAAATGGACCTATGGTAGATACAGACTTCTTCGCACATACACATCTTAAATGTCCATGGGCCAGAAAAACTATCAGAGCTTAATCTCTGCAGAATTCCCCACCCTCATCTCCTCCATTCTTGGTGTGGCATCACAGCTCCTTTCTGATTTCCTGATCTTACATAGCAGGTTAAAAAAGGCCAAAACCAAGTTCCTTTGGGAACACAAGTGCTACCAGTTCCCTCCTAAGGAAGCTAGCAGGTTGCTTTGGTGGGGCATGCACAAGAAATGGAGAGAAAAGCAAGTTAAAACTTCTTTCTGACTAATAACCCATGCTTGCTTCTAGCTAAGTGACTCAACACAGGGACCTGGTTCTGTTGACGGATCTGACACGGGGAGAAAAGGGGACCAATCTCCCTTCCTCATCACAGGCAGAGGCTGTCTCTGCTCCTTCCTCAGGCACTGGACATCCTGTCATGCTCTCTTAAGGGATGAAAGCTTCTGCAGTCCATAATTTACCAGTTTAATTTCAGGCAAGTAGTGCCCATCATTGGATAATACATCTCCATCATGGTTACACATTAGTGAAAAGATTGCTTTCCTCACTTATAATATCTATTAAATACATAGACTAAATTTTGCTGGTGCTGTCCTGACACACATTCAATTTGGAGTTAGAGCACCTACCTCTCTACTAGTAACAGTGGTGGGGCTTTTTGGTTTTACACATGCATGGCATGTTTTCACAAAGTCTCACATACAGTTCAAAGTGTCCCAGAAAACAAATAATGAATTGTATTTACCTTAATTTTCCAAAGCAAATAGGAGAAAACCCCAAAATCCTCTCTGGCAAAGTGTCACTCTAGTGAAGTTATTTACCTTAAAAATACGGCCTCTCTTAGCCTACAAGGAGCTTCAGCTACACCAGTAGCTCAACTGGATGACCTCTAGTGGTCCCTTCCAACTTCCAACAGACAGAATATGATCCTATATAATCACAAATTCTTAAAGGTCCTTTTTAAACATGCCAGTAGCAGTCCAGATATTGGTAGAAAATTATTATTTAATTATATTAATAATAATAATTATT
>NW_010097472.1:0-899 GCF_000699245.1 Pterocles gutturalis
AAAAAAAAGAAATCTAATTTACCTATGGTAACTAATACAGGTGATAGCTGATTAACCTTCTTGAAGTGCTTCATAGTTAAAAAAAAAAAAAAAAAAAAAGTGAGTAGGTCTGCATAGCAAGTCACTTGATAAGTCACTTGGAAAGCATGCTGGGGCTTTTGAAATAAGCCAAAGGTAGCAGAGCTGCTGAGCTATAAAACTTGTGAAGTGAGAGTTAATTGCATGTTTTGGTAATGTGGGCACATACTGCTATTGCTAGGTTATCACAGGATGAGAATAGATGCTGTGTCTGCCGATTGCACAAGGGAACAAAATGTTATCATGTCACATCAGATATGCTGAAGTCATGACCTCACCCCACACAGACTTATTAGCAGTGATGAGCATGGCGTAGGTCTCTCCACCCAACAATCAACTGCTCCATTAGCAGTGATGAGCACGGCTTAGGTCTCTCCACCCAACAATCAACTGCTCTGAAATATTCAATGCTTAGCATTGAAATGACAGTTCCAATATTAACGATGAAGCCTTGTACATATCCTACAGAAAGGCAGGCTACATGTTTTAATGGGAAACAGAATACCAAGACAAGCTGCACTGTAGACTTTAAACATGTTTCTAGGAGTGACTCCATTTTCCCAACCATTTGTTATATGCCATGCCAGAAATGTACGATCTCCCTTTGCCTTACTGGCAACAGCCTTTGCTTATTTATAAATTATCTCTTACACATAAGAGGAAGGGACAAGCATAACTAAGAGACAGACTATTGTTAGAAAAGAAAGAGAGGTGTCCCTGAAATCTGTAGGCATAACCACCAAGGCTGTAGTCACCACTGCATTTCACCAGTTTTATGCCCTGATACAGTAATGTGGTAACCCATCGAAAAACTATATGGA
>NW_010097472.1:931-5545 GCF_000699245.1 Pterocles gutturalis
GACAAAAAGTATAGACTGTCCAGGAGTGTCTGTGGTGTTCCCATCTGTATAAATAGTCTATCTTGGGGACAGTTTCCTATGACCGCCTTTTAAAACAAGGTTGCTGGAGATGATGTATGTTTTGTATATCCAGTACTCAGGACTGGAGCTAAGTTTAGTAAAGATTATGTTTCTTAATGAGCTATCATTTTCTAGAGGCAAATATCAAATCGAAACACGTAAATAGATTAAGAGATTTTTCGTTGTGTGCTTGCTTAGATTTTTATCCACTGGAAAAAAAAAATGCCTATTTTGGGGTATTTGCTAGAAAAAGTGAGTTGTTATACTTAGGTACACCTATTTTCTTAGAATTATTTCCACACATCTATTATTGCTACAAACATCTAACTCATCTTGACAATTTTGTTTTTTCACTCTGAATAAAATATTGGTGTAAAGAGCTGCTATAAGTAGTGTGCCTAAGAATTATCTTTGCTTATATTAGCCACCAAAAAGTGTTAAGCATTTTATCCAAGCTTAAGTGGTTTAGATTCTCTATAATTGTACCTTCATAAGGTTAACTTACCATGAACAACATTTGGCTGTGAAAAATCAAGTAACTGAAGAATTCCAGTCTTTTTCCACTATTTGACTAACTTATAGTGGGCACTATGTTTTTAAATAATTAAATTTGTATGAGATAGATCCAATACATGAAGTTCAGTAACAGCAACCGCTTAATGTGATTTTCTGCTCGCTTAAGGGGATTCAACTGAAATAGGTGTCAGACAGCACAGAAGAGCATCCTTAAAAGCAATTCAGGAGAAGAGGAAGATTTAGAAAGGATGGAGATTCCTAGTCTTCAGGGTAAAAAACTTTAAGCTATGTTTTTATTAGCTGTTGATTTTACCATAAGCTTGAAAGATTGATTTCATAAAGTAGACAGTGGTGACAAGGTAGTTGTGTGCCCCTTGTAGACAGTATATTATTTTATGCAAGTTCTTGTGGATAGCTACTTGAACATCTTCTGCAATGTCCGATATGAAGTAAAGTCAGACATAGGACCTCGCAATGGAGACATCTTGTGATTTGATTTGACTTGACATTTCCTGGGTCTGGGCTATGATTTTTTGATGCTCTGTGACACAAATATGTTTTTATTCAATATGACTTTTCAAATTACTTTTTTTCTTTTTGGGGACCAACGTATTTTGGGCTGCAAGTATGTCCAAAGGGACCATACAGCCTCTGTGTCATTCAGTGTAGTAAAAACCATGGGTATCACCGTGGGCTCCATTAGTTGATACTCCTGACTTAAGCAACTTAAGGTCAGCAATTATTTTTTTTGTGAGGGTACAATTTAATTCCTTCAACAACATTATTTTGGAACATAATATGAGCAATATCAAGAGTATTCTTTGCTAGGTATGTTCATGGTACCAAACCTAGTGGTTGTCAGTTTTGAGCAATGGCTAAAGATATTGTTCATCGGGTACCCTTGGCAAGGGAATGATTGTACAATCACTACTTTGTCTGTTTGCAGTGTTTGTGGCACTACCTATAATGTAAGTAATGTGAATTTCTAAATCAGGTGACCCAACAAGGCACCTAAGTTCCCAGGCCTACGCATGTGAGAACAAGAACTACCTTGAATCTTTTTTGGGGTATAGCCCAGATCTGTACCATCCCATTGCTTAAGTCTCACTCCCAACACCACTCTTGTTTTGTTGTCTTCTTCTCCAGACCTTGTTTTGATTTACACTGTATACTTCCAAAATTTATTCTGGATGTAGCCACATATTATTTTTTTCTTTCCTACTTAGAAGATTGTAAAGTAGTGACTAAAATCAAATAAATCACATCTACATTCTGAACATGCTGAAAATAAGGCAAAATTGAGATCACGATTTGATTTCATAACAGTCAATGTCATAGAAAAGTATTATGGAAATAAGCGTATGCTTGAGAGATGTCCTCATGTTTTCTTGTAATCTCTGTTGTCCTTGCTAGGTCTTAATTTTGAATTATTGACATAATTGCACCAAAATGAAACTGTCCATGAGTTAGATATTAGATTATGAAAACAACATTGAGATTATGCAAATTAAAACAATTCTTCTATCATTCAGATGCAAATTATTTTAAGAAAATTTGCATATACATCATAAATATTGATCTTGACATCCACCTGTTTCCTCAACATTATTGAAAAAGCTTTTTTTATTAATATTTCACATCATCCACTGATCAATAACTTTCAGGATCAATGAAGTTTTTGAAGAATATTTCTGCACTAAACTAAGTTTGAATAATGCTCATAGGCAGAACTTTCTGCTATGCCTATTGTGTATATTTTGATACTTATGCAAAGCAGCATGACTGTTTTATTAGAGATTGAATGTTGGGTAATTAATATTCTAGCACTTAAGTAATAAAGCAATCTCTGCTGAGATATTTTTCTATGTAGCTAATATAGCTAACGTGTTCCTGCAAGGAATTTTCTGAAGTTTTTATTATTTGTTTCTTTCCATCATGTCTTCACAATTATGAAGTAAATCAGACTTTTTGGCCACTGAAGACAGTTTTAAGAGAAAAAGAAGAAAAATTTCATTTCCAGGATAGAGTTCTGGAAATAGTCCCAATACTAACTGCCATTCTACAAATTCATTTATCAATCTATCTATTAATTCACATATCCTTGCTCTGTTAAAATGTGTATTTTGTTTGAACACTATGCCATCTAAAGACCAGCTATGTATGTGGATAGTACATTTATAAGACTATGATAATAACGTAATAAACAGTGAGAAAGCTTTGCAGGGTATTTGCAATTGAATTTGAATGGACTTAACAATTACTGATTTCAGAGAAAAAAAGTTTCTACTTTTCAGTTATACATCTATTTGTTTCATTTTGGTAATAGTAACATAATTCTAAGAATTTGATAAAATTATCTACTTTCTGAAGCCTGATTTTTTTATTTTATTTGGGTAGTGGTGTGTTTTCTTGCTGCCGACAAGGTTATTAGATAATATACTTGCTCCCTTCTATGAGAGTAACGTTATGGAGTGGGGGCAAAAAAAGGTGCTTTAGAATTTCCTGACCTTGTCTGAAGGGATGCACTTGTTGGAGTAAACAGACTTCTAATTTTCGTATATTGTTGAGCCTTAAACATATTAATCTGTATTTTCATGCTTTGACAGTTGAATTTTTTTTTTTTAATATAAATCATTCTTCCAGCTGAGGGAATTGCAGAGCATCAGGTTGTATTTATTCTTGGTTTTGTATTGGGGTTTGGAGGCTTTTTTTGCTGTTTTGCAGCTTTAGTTGTCTGAACTGGTGGCTTGACATATCATTCTTAAACAGCTCAGCAAAATATGATTACATATCTTCAGTCACAATCTTTTATATTGATTTTTCTTTGTGTACTTGCTGTTAGTGAATGTTGGTAAGAAACTGAATTGCTAATCATTTTTTCCACTCTTTGCTGTCTTTGTATGGAATAATATTTATTGTAGCTGTACAAAAATAATTTAATTTGTTTTCCTTGAGTCTCAGTGGAAATTGTAGCCTTGTGAAACTTATTCAGAAGTCTATTAAAGCTCAATAAATTCCATCTAGCCCTGCTGCTCTCTTTTTGTCCATAACCTGACTTTATCTGTTACTAAAGTGTTTTTACTTTTGTCATTATTTATAGCTTCAAACTTCATAATGAAAGAATGCATTTTCACTAACAGTAGCTGGAAATTTAGAACAAAGGGTGAAATCCTTTTTGTTGGTATGTTACTCCTGTAAGTGGATATTAACTGCCTGTAGACCACACATCTCACTGCTGCTTTTTTTGGAGAGTATTCTCTTGCACAAAACTGATCCATTATGTCACTTAAATTTATATTGCTTTCAAACAATTAAATAAAATTTAGTGTTCATTTCTGAGACATGAACAAACAGTGGATTTAGAAGACGTTAAAATATGTGTATTTAACCTCATCAGGCTAGGGAAGAGATATTAATAGTTGCTGAGAGATGTTGGCCTAGAAATTAATGACAACAGAGGAGGGGAAAAAGGTAGCTGTTTCCCAGTTTGGATAACTTTTTGGAGAGGTGGGGGAAGGAATGGGGCAGGGGTTGAAAGTTTTTGATTTTGAAGTTACCCTTGGCAGGGGGAAATCATGGTCTTATGCATACCGTGTCAGTCTTGACAATTAGTTATAACACTGTGAGCACCCACTCAAACAGCAGGAAAGTAAATTTTGCTCTTGATTAAAACCTGACTCATGAACGTGCTAAGGGTATGTGCAAGAAGTATGAAAAACAGTAGAAACACGTAGAAAAGCATGTAATATATTACTCAGTAGGTTGAAAACAGGTGTTAAGTTGCTTTGCAGATGCTCCAAGCCAATTACACACAAGCCAGCTTGAAGTCGTGTAATGATATCAGTGAGGTATCGAATGTGATACTGTATTCTGCTCACCGGGAAGGAAACTCAGTACCTTGCTACCATGCTAACGCAATTGAGTACCTTCCCTTGGGAAGCTGCTCACATCCAGCCAGGCATGGGGAAAGGCACAATAGTACCTACACAGAAGAATAAAACAAACCTTGGAAATCTATTTCACAGACCTTAACTTAAC
>NW_010097473.1:0-672 GCF_000699245.1 Pterocles gutturalis
GGGGTGCTGGGGATGCTGCTGGGGGCACCCTGCCAGCATCACCTGGGGCACAAAAGCAGCGGTGACCCACCGGCCAGATATCCCCCTGCTCCGGAAAGCATCTCCCGGCGAGGATTGCAACCGTGAAACAATTTCTGTGTCTCTCTCCTGAACTGTGTTAAACTTCTGTAAACGAGACACCAATGTTTGAGTGCTGGCAGAGGGTCACTGGCTGCCAACTGTTAATGAAAACCGGGTTTTTTCCTGCTTTAAAATGCATCTGAAGCCCAGCCCCTGGAAGGCTCCAGCCCCTTTTCCAGTCGCTCAGCTGCTGCTCTGGGCACCCAGCAGCCAGGCAGACCCTCCTCGCCCCTTTTCCAGTCCAGGCCAGTGGTGCCGCTGGGATTTCACTGCGGGGATGCTCTGGGTGCCCCGAGGAGCAGCCAGAGGCAGCAGAGTTGCTCCCCAGGGTATTTTGGGGAGATGTGGCAGGAAAAAGGCTTGTCCAGGAGGGATTGCCAGCAGAGGGCAATGCCGGGATGCATTTCCAGCTCTGTGCCGGTCAGCAGAGGTTAAACCAGAGCTGGGCCAGCGCAGGAGAGGGAAGGAGGCGGATGCTGGGACCACAGTCACCCAGCAAACCGCCTCAGCGCTGGGGCTGTTTCCCGGAGCAGGCAGGAGGGCAGCTTCTTG
>NW_010097473.1:735-3152 GCF_000699245.1 Pterocles gutturalis
TGGGCCAAATCCTGGGTGATGCTGAGTGCCTTGGCTGCTCTCAGAGCTGCAGGCTTGGGCTCTGCTGCTGGCCTGCTCCCCCGAGGGCGAGGCAGAGCATTCGGAGAGGGTCGGGTCCCAGCTCTACCTGACCAGCAATGGCATGGAGATAGAATGTAAAATGTGTTTATTTACTGCAGGGAAGACAGCCCAAGGCTTTTCTCCCCCCACCAGCAATGGGGGTACAATTAATGCCCCCCTGAAGGTAGGAGGGTTATAAAGAGACTGGGGTGCAAACAGCCCCATGGCGCAAACTGGTGTGTGGAGCACGTTCTGGGCAGGTTTGTTTGGAGCTGGGTGGATCCAGCTGTGATCTGGGGACACACGAGCCTCTCCCATCCCTCCTTGCCCTGTGAGTTGGAGACATCATGAAGCTCTGCCCCAGCGTGCCTCATGTCTGCCCAGATCCCACCCTGGCTGGGCTCGGGCTGGGCTGCGGCTCTTGCGTCTCTAGTGAGAAAAACCACCAGCTGACGGGTGATGGCACAGGGCAGCACCGGGCTTGTCAGCACAAGGGATTAAACTGGTCTGTAGGTGGGGAAACTGAGGCACAGGCTCTCAGGAAGCACGGCCACCATCTTCGGACAGGGCTGTCTTGTGCTGTGTCAGCATCCTGCCCGGCAGCGTGTCCCTCCATGCCTGTGGTGTTGCCATCACCCAGTTACCGCTCACAGATGTTTCTCCCCTTCCCCTCTGCTGGAGGATGAGCAGCTGGAAATTTGCCAGAAAGTGGATTTTTGCCCAACGGTCTGTTGATGGTGTGTTGCTGTCAGTGGAGCTATTGCAGATGCAAATGACCAATTTCAAGCAGTGAACCCCAATGGCGATGGGATGCTCTTCGCCTCTGTGACACTTTGGCAGAGGCTCATGCAGCCGCGTGGCCCCGGTGATGGGTCTGGCAGGTTGGGACTGAGCTCTTGGCACTGGTGGGATGCTGGGTCTGGGGGCACCATGGGAACAGGAAGGCTTTGCTTTGCGTGGGGAGGGATAAGTCACCTGGTGCTGGCTTGGGTGGAGCATTGGAGGTGGTAAATGCTGTGCTGAGCACCCCCAAAACTGGGGGCCCAGCTCCTGGGAGGGGAGCATCTCTGCTGCATGTCCCTGAGGACCCATCAAAGTGACAGTGCCGTTCCCTCTGGGCACCTGCAAGGTGTGCCGGCTCTGGGGCTCTTGTTTGCAGCAGGGTAGAAGGAGGGGTCGCTGGGCTGATGGTTGTGGCTGTGCTGGGGCTTTCTGCAGCCTGCGAGACACGTACCCATTTTTTCTGTCTATTGTCCCAAACAGCTCCTGTGCCAGGTCTGGGTCC
Source organism: Pterocles gutturalis (assembly GCF_000699245.1). Taxonomy (NCBI): domain Eukaryota; kingdom Metazoa; phylum Chordata; class Aves; order Pterocliformes; family Pteroclidae; genus Pterocles; species Pterocles gutturalis. The sequence goes on from NW_010097473.1 coordinate 2,081, forward strand.
CACGAGTGGCTGCAGCACGTGTCCATCCTTGTCCTTGCCCGGGTCTGCTCCTCCCCACCTGCAGAGGCGCAGAACAGAAGCACTCACGATGACTTTCGCAGGGGCCTGTTGGCATTTTTGGGCACGGGGAGGAAGCAGAAACCTCCCAGCCTCAGGTCAGATATGCGTGGAGGCAGGGTTTCGTGCCCAAAACCCTGCGTGCAAGGAGAGCAGGAGCATCCATTGTTCAGCTGCTGCACGAACAGCCCGCTGCCCACGGGCACGAGCCGGGGTACCAGTGCTGCAGCTCTGCGATGGGACACATGTTCCCAGCAGAAAATGCCGCCACGTGTCCTGCAGACCGAGGAGGTGCTTGTGGAGGGGACACGGGGAGGGGACAGAGCCATCTGTCACTGCTTTCTCGTTAATGCCGGGCTTGATATGATAATTAAGTCTGACTTGTGTATTAATTTTTTGCTAATTATTTACAAAAATGTTTTGGATAACTGTCATCGTGTTGTGCCAAAGCGATCCCCAGCAGCCAGCTGGCGGGTGCTGAGTCCGAGTGCGATGACAGGCTCATTGGTGCGCTCGGCCATGGGGCCAGATCTGCCGGGGACCAGGTGGCCCCAAGTCCCCAGGGCCACCACACTAGTGTTGTTTTTTTTTTGGGAAGCTCGACATCCTGCAGAGCTGGGATGGGGGTCAGGGCCAGTTCTGGGGGTTGGCAGCGGATGCCCTTCACCCAGTGGTCCTGGTGCCATGTGCTGGTGTGTGCAGGGCTGGGGAAGGAGGATGCAGGGGTGACCCCCATGGGGTATCCAAGCCTCCAGCGAGGATGTGGGAGGGAACTGGGGGTGCACTGTGGGGCTGCCCCGGGCAGGGCAGGGGTTGGGAGCGGGGTGGGGGGCAGCAGCGTGGCTGCTGTGCTGCTGGGGTCTAATGAATGACCTGATTTTGAGCATCTCTTGATGAACATGGGGGTCCTACTGACATCTCACAGCTCTGACCACGTCATTTGGAGTGCCAGAGACTCGTCCCCTTGTAAAGTCAAACCTATGACAATGTTTGGCATTGCCATGGGGTGCTGTGG
>NW_010097474.1:0-68426 GCF_000699245.1 Pterocles gutturalis
TCTGTGATTCTGTGATTCTGTGAACTTAATGAATTCATTGAAATCAGTGAGATTTGTCCCAATTTGATTGCAGAACACAGCCAGCAAACACTGTCTGATGAAAACCTCAAACAGCTTGGGACTTGGAAGGCCTGAACAGAGCTCCTCTAGCTTGTTTCTTTAATAATGTCCTTTTATAAATTATCACTGACAATATTTCCTTTCTGGGGGGACAACTTGGAGCCTTTATGATGAAAGATGAGACCTTTATTGTGACAAGGCAGCAATCTAGTTTATCTCTGGCACAGTTTACCATTTCCCGCAGTATAAATTCAAAGCCTGCTCAATGATGTCATTCCACATAATGCAGAATATAAAACAAGGGGAAGTAATTGTGGGCCTGCATATGGAAGGAAAAAGCAGTGAGCACCATGTTTCAGTTTCCTCTGTGTGCTCCTCTTGATTACCCTTAAGTGCATCCCCAGGAGTACTCTCACAACAGAAGAAATCTGTGTGGGATTTGGATAACGTTGTCATCATTTTCACCAGCAATATGTTTGTGTTGTACTGCACGTACTGGCAGGAAATATTTCTGAATGTACATAGTGGTTTTTGATCCTTATTATCCTGCAGTGTAAATGCATAGTCTTCTCCAGTTATGGTTTAATTATGTAATTCTGTCTCGCCTCATGTGGCAGAGTTGCACTGCCCCAAAGTTTTTCACAGTAATTTTGTTAGCTGTGCAACTGAGATATGTAACAGGAAAATTTTAACCAATCTACATTAAAACCAAGTGGTGTAATTAATTCACTGACTTCACAGGTTAAAATTTAATACTGTGTCAAACTGAGATAGGTTTGTTGAACCATTTCACAGTTATCAACACATTTATTGTGATACTGATTTACGTTATTGTAGCTTTTGGGAACTGAATTTAGAGGTGTGTGCTCCTTACACTGGAATTGTACCCGGCTGTAAGGAAAAAAAAAAAGTGTTCTTACCTCACAGTTTTAGAGGCATGAGGAAAAGGTGTGTAGCTACACCAAAGGGAAAAATAGGAAGAAAATTTAACTGGGAAATTATCGTAATTTATTGTAACAACCTGCTGTTAGTGTACCACAAACCCCCAGCGAATGTCCAGAAGTTAGCCTGTAATCATTGATGGCTGGAAAGCCACTTTTAAATCAGAGATTCTTCTGACGGATGACTGTTCTGTAGTCACTTGAATATATTTTTAGAGCATAGATCTGTAGTTGATTTCTCCTCTCCTACAGAAACTTTCCCATTGTGTCTGTGGTTAATTTTGAACAGTATTTTTCTGTTCCCATGTGTACTGTTGGTAACGCAGAAGGGCTGCTGGTAACACAGTACGGGTATGTCTACATTGCAGTCGAAGACATGGCAGTTGCAAAGGTAGTCATCCCCCAAGACCGTTAAAAAACAATTAGGGACTTGTAGATTATTTACAGTTGCCTTAAAACACGTGAGCCTTTTGAAAGGTCACAAGAAACACTCAGTAAATTAAAAAAATTGCCATGCTGCTTCTACTTTTGTGTAGACACAATCCAAGATACAAAATGTCCCAAGTAATGGAATTGCTCATTAGATTGGTTAAGTATCTACTCAGAAATTTAGATATGTGTGTTACATTTTTGTATTTCCATTATTTGAAGTTTGAAAAAGTCTGGTGACCTAATGGGACAAAAATATTTTGTACATGCATAGTAAGAACAAGCTAAACTCGAAGATTGTTCAGGTTTAAAAAATTTCAGTTCACTTTATGGAAGTCAATAGAAATAAGAAAGGAAAAGCCCCCCAAAAGTCTTAAAAAATAAATAACTTGTAAAAGATTCTTGTGTGTCTGTCCTGGAAGGGGGTGGGAGAACGGAGAGCGTATGAGAACTACAAGTAATTTTGTGTAGCTACTGGAAGGCAACAGTTCCTTTGACTGCAGATGCACTATCACAACAGTGATGGTAAAGATGCTTTAAAAATCAAAGCTCAGGCAGGGAGTATTTTTGGACATTTGAACCCAGTGTGCAAAGAATGTTGAGAGACAGAGGATGGGGAGTGCTACCCACTCCTAGGGTGTTCTATATATATTCATACTAAAAGAATTCAACTTTTCTTACTCTGACTTTATTTCACTGTACCAGAGTTCAATCTAACAGAAAGCCTGCAGTTGAGATCATCTGAGCTTAAATGGAAAAGATAAACACAATCAAAAAGAAATTCCATATTTAAACTGAAGGGAAAAAAAATTAGTTTTCTGTCCCATTCTCCTCATTACCCCGTCGTGATACAAAATAAGATTTTTGACACACCAAGTTTAACCACTAAATCTCCAGTCGTGCTAACCTCTCTGAATTTACGTAATACTTAATGAATTAACTTTAGTAAGATTATTCACAGAAATAAAAATATGCTTATAAATCGCTCTTTGAAGGTTCAAACTTCCTTCTGAAAATAGTTTTTGAGCTTTCTTCAGCTCAAACTGACATAAAACTGCATATTTAGTCTGTAACAAGGAAAAATACATTCTACAGTTGCAGGCCAATGAAATATTTAGATATCAGCCCTTTATGCTCACAGTCCAGAGAGAGCAATGGGAGCTTTGGCCCCAGCAGCTGCTCTAAGTGCTTTGGAAGTGGTGAGTTAAAATACGGATGACAAATCTAGAAAAGTCCCCAAGGATGTCATCTCAGCTTTCGGGAATTAATTCACCTAGAAAAATGTATTTTCTTAACCTGATACTTATTTAACCTGGGGACCTACTAACAAAGACAAATGGCACCATGGCAGCTGGTAGACAAGAAGCTTGACATGTGGGAGGCGAAAGGCCATCTGCCTTGGTATTTTGCCAGTAGTTTGTTTTCCTCTCCCTCATCAGACTAAATATGTCAGTGCTGCTTGACATTAGGTTTATACCACGTGAATTTTATGTAGCTTCTTTCTTAAGCACGGTTATAAACACCACTTTCAGCATCATACGTAACAGATACTCTGTCTACAGAAGCAGACTTTGGTTAATAATTTGATTAAGGAAGGATTTTTCTTATTATTATCCAAAGCAGACATCCATTCTTACATTTTTAATTAGGACCATTTTTGGACAGGAAAGAGGTTTTTGTTTTGTTTTTGTGCAGGTTAGAGGACCGATAAATCAAAAAGTCCTCTTAAATGCATGCCTTAATTCAACCACTGTCTTTTATAGAAGAGGCCTTGAATAGACAAGTTATATGCAATAAATAAATGCTGCTCTCAGTGGTATGTATGAATAAATATTTCAAAAGAAGTCATATGATAATGGCTAAACATAAAAAAAAAAAGCCTAACAAACTCAAACATTCTCTAGTCACCTGGCTAAACTACTTAAGCTGTTGTATGACACTGCTTTGCTTCATGCATGGTAACATGGAGGTTCTTTGGCTGCAGTGTGTTATGGCAGATTTAAGTCCAGAAAAAAAGATCCTAACATATAAAAAAAAGAGCCCAATATTAAACAGAAATGTCACCCCGTTTTCAGGATGTCAAAATATTCTGTCAGTATGCAGCTTCTCATGTAAAAAAAAATGCATTTTTCAGAATTTTGCCTTCTGAAAACAAACCAAAAAAAGGGCATGGAATGCTGGCTGTGGTTTAAGACATCTGACAGCCACATTTCTCTCCTACAAATATATTCTGTTGACAGTCTTTGACCACCCATAGACAGACCAATGTCTTAATGAGTTTCTGTAATTAAAAAATTAGATATTTTTTTTTTCGGTCATAAGGATCTTTGGAGATAATCCAAAAAGAAACAAAGAAAAAAATAGATTAAGTCATGTAATCATTGATTATTTCCAGCTTTCCCAGTTTTCTCTCATTTACAAGTGGAGAAGAAATCTATGGTTAATTACTACTTATGCATTGTGTGGATTTGGTCATATACATAGCCACACTTTCAGAGGGCCTTACATTTTTGCAGATACAAACTTGAACCAAAAATTGCTGTAAATAATGCACAGAATATGTGTGTATGAGGAGAAAAGAAATGTTTTGCGGTGTTTTTTGCAACCAGATGTTGATATGCCTATCAAAAAATAATGGCAGAATTCCTGAAGGCAACTTTTCATGTGAGCCCTTAAATTAAGGCAAATGAGCATTTCTCTTTAGATAGTTATTCTGATTCTTTTAAATCCACCAAAACGGGATGGAATAGTCAGTTTTATTTTCTATTGCTGTCTTTAATTTCATTAGTTTCCAGTTATGGATAATTTAATTTGCAATATTTAACAAAAAAACCCCAACAAATAAAAAAGATGATGGATCTCTAATTTAATTAAATGATAATCCTGATATTATGATACTAAAGATATAATAAACATTAATGCAAATATTTAACATATATGTATACATGTTTGAGATTTCTGCCTGCCCATGTGTATGTACAAAACTACATTAAGTATTCAGAGAGTAAAAATGAGACCTTCGATATCAGGAAAGGCATTTTTATAAAGGCAATAATGTAGTTATCACCATGTCATGTAGTGCAATTGATAACAGTATTCAAAATTAATGGACTTTGTAGTGCAGTGGATTAATGCACTCTGTGCACATTGCACAAATCTTCCTGTCTGGAATTTCATCTGCAATCCAGGACTAGACTGAATGTAAATGGCAGAGGAAGACTTTTTAGTTTCTGGGCTGTACTGAAAACTGTACAGTGTTTTATAGCCTGACATTATTAATAAATAAAATTTATTAACAGGACAGGTTTGTGTAGAATTCAGCAGCATGTCCTAAGAAAATACAAATATATGGCTTATACAGTTTTGATGCTTTTCTCATTAGTCTCAGCAAATAAGTTCTTTCATGTCTTTTAAGAAATATGATCCTAAATGGTTAGAAGGCTGTAGTTTCAAAAGGAATGTGCTTTAAAATGCTGATTATATTGTTTCTTTCTGTGCTACAGTCATTTATTCCTTGATGTAAAAAAAAAGATTGAAGACTGGTAACATATGAAGTAAATTGTGTTCTCAGAAATCCTTGTACATATTCATAACAAATACTTTAATAATTATGCTACTTTGGATTTATATAGTTATAAGAAAAATCAGAATCCAGCATCACATTTCAATTACTGCTACAGAAAACCATGTAACTCTCACAGATGAAATAAATCTTATAATAAGTAATATAAGTATTTTCTTCCTCTAGCGTTATCTTACAGTATTAATTTATTTTGATAAATTTATAAACTTCTAAAAATTAGTCATTCTGAGTTTTGGTTTTTTTGTTTTTCTTTAAAAAAAAATAAAAAATGAAACTTTTTGTCCCCAAAGTATGTGGAATGCTTATCTATTTCAGTAGTCTCATTACTCAGTACATATAGATATTAATATAGCGAGGTGATAGTCTACTTCATTACTGTCAAAAGCACTATCCATTATAATGAGCTATTTTAGCTTCCCACTCCTGCCCTGGAAATGGCCTTCTCTTCAGTACCCTGGAGCAAAGCCAGTTATACGTGCTTTCTCTGCCAGCTAGGATTTTCCTTACAGAAGGTGAATTCCCACGAGTTTTACTAACTCAGCATTAAGATAACAGATTAGCACAAAGGACCTATATTGGGAGCCAAAAATTTAGATCAGAATAGCTTGTATCCCATCACGTTACACTAGATGCAATCCTACTTGCAAATTGTTTTCTCAATAGTTTTCTGTTTTTTAAAAAAATAGACACGATTTTTCCATTTTAATAGTGGCTGAAGGTTTCAGAATGTTGTTTGGGAATGAGGTTCCAGTTGAAAGAGTCTTTTTGCATATTGGAAAGACATAAATCACTGTACCACAGCTTCCAGGTAATGTTCTACCAAAACTTCCATCAGAAACTTTTAAGGAAGTTGTGCTGGTAGACTCCTGCTGGGATAGACTCATCAGCTCTTTGCTATATAATTAAAGTCAATGAATCACAGAGTGATTAAGGTTGGAAAGGCTTTCTGATATTACCTGGTTCAACTTTCTGCAGGTCTTCTACAGGAACAGCCTCAAAGTTAGACCAGGTTTCTCAGGGATGCAGAGAAATCCTCTCCAAGGATACAGACTCTTCAGCCTCTCTGAGCAATCCTCTCCAGCGCTTAATTACTCTCATCACAAAAGCTATTACCCTAATATCCAAACTCAATTTAGAATCATAGAATCATAGAATGGTTTGTGTTGGAGGGGACCTTAAAGATCATCTAGTTCCAACCCCCCTGCCGTGGGCAGGGACACCTTCCACTAGACCAGGTTGCTCTAAGCCTCATCCAGCCTGGCCTTGAGCACCTCCAGTGTGTTCAATTTCCCTTGTTGTCTCTTGCATTTTGGCTGTTGCAGTCCCAAAAGTGTTTGACCCTTATTACAGCAACGACATGCTGCAGACAATGACGATCAAATTATTGCCCATTAGGGTACTGTATCTTTTTCTGCAGAGGTGCTCCCCAGAGGGCTGGTCCTCAGACTGCTATTGCATAAAGTTGCTACAGTCCCAAGTCTTTATTCTGCTCTTTACTGAAACTGTAGTTCCCTGAATTCTCCTCCTTAGTCCTTCTAATTGCCTTTTTCCACTCACTGGGTCCCTCTAGCAATTGTGATCTTTCAAAAGTGGCAGAAAGCAGTCTCAACATTACATCAGCTCCTGGGGTGTACTTGAACACATCTCAGCTGTTTTCATGGCTTTATATATGTCCTGTTTACTAGAGTAGTTCCTGGTGCTGTTGTTCTCTTTTGTGCTTCCCCTCACTCCCCAAACTCCCTAGTATTTCATTAATTACATTACATCCCTAAACTGGTGTTTTGTTCATGAGTAGCAGATCCAGATCCCATTTATTTCCCATGCCACATTCAGCTGTGTGCAGTAAAAGCTACTCCATTCAACCCACCAGCAGCTATGTCAAAACAATCTGGAAATGTCTATGATTGCTTGTGGGTTGTTGCATGACCCTCCCAACAAATATAGTTAAGGTGTTCCATGGGAACCAAGATTATTGGTCAGGATATTTCAAGGATGCTCCATCCATTGCCTCTTTTATCAGACATTCTTTACCAGACACCTGGCACAACTTCCTTTTTCCTCATGACGCCCCCTCTGATCCTCACCCATAAGATCTCAGCAGGCTTTGTGGCCTGTTCCTTTGCAGAGCTTCATATGTGTTATCCATACGTTTTATCCATCCGTCCATACTCCACAGGCACATGCATCCTTGTATGCGTTCACCACCACACTCCATCACCACACTCCAGTTTTACAAACTATTCTGCAAATGATTGCGTAGTTCTGCAATTGCACATAGTCTTTTAGAAAAGCCTCCCATCTGATTTCCCGTACATATGTTGACACAATCTTAAGATGGGTCTACAGTTTCCTACAGGTCATTTCATTTGTCTAAATTACCAGATTGTTGCCATGTAAAATGACAATTACAACTCTGGTCATAAATGAGTATTGTATTTTAAGCTATTTTTCATTTCTTTTCATGTCTTCAATTATTCTCTCCTTCAGAACACATTCTTCAGAAGGTGGAGTCTTGGGCCTTCAGTTACATGGATCACTTCTGTTCTCTTAACTTAAGCTATTAAACTTGCTGTTTTCCAGTCATATGGTACCTTTCTGTCTTGAAAGGTTTGTTACAATCCTTGTGCCTGGATTACACTGCCATGTGAAGGAGCCATGTGGTGTCACAATCTGGGAACTGGATTAAAACCACCAGATCACGTCATACAGCTTGCATACCATCTTCTAGGCATGGGTAACACAGAAGTGAAAATATCTTCTAATCTTGTCTCAGTACTTCAAATCTTACATTTTATTCTTAGTACTGCTTTTCATCCCAGTTCATTTTATCTGTAAAAGTGAAATTTGTGTAGAAGAAACTGAAATTACTCAGTTGCATTATATTTGTATTCTGTGGTTGGTAACTTTTCTAAAGTCACTGTATCTATGATGTATAGATCTATCACAACATGTGCTACTGTGCTCTGAATTTCAAGACTTTAAAAAAAATGATGAATGTAGACATTAGCGTTCGCGTGGGTTTAGCCATTAATATTTCAGCTTAGGTAAACAGGAGCTTTGCCTAATTTATTGGTTCTCATTCTACCTGGCATGTAGAAGCTGAATTCCCCTCTGCTTGGGAAATTCCCCATCTGCCTGGAAAATGACCTTTTCTGCTCTGCAAATCAATCGAGCAGAAGGGACACAGTTGGTTAATATTTTAGAAAAATGACTTCACTTGTCACCAACTAAATTGTCATGATTTTGACCCACTCTGAAATTAGCTAACATTTGCTTCCGTTCTCATGTTTCATGCATAATTCATTTGGATTCTCACTAAACTGCGCTATGCTTCCAGAGTAGGGATGTTCCGTATAGCCACGCTTAAGAGCAATAGTAACACAACATTTGTCAAAGTGTCACAGTGAACAATGAAACCTCATTACATGTCACTCAGAGAGTTGAATGAAAAGTGATGCTACATCTAGGCAATTTTATACCTAAATCATGGAAGGTGAAAGATGGGAAACTAGTTTTCATTGCTTTGGTGGTACTCCAGTTTGATTTGTTTTCTGAGAGCTCCCACATAAGTCAATGTTAATATTCTTGGTCTTGATCCTGCTCTGCTGGAGTTACTGGGAATTTCACCAGTGATTTCACTGGGAACAGTAGAAAACTCCAAAAGAATGAAATTACTTGTGTGTAAGGGTTTGCAAGATAAGATCCTCCAGAGCAGAGGCTGTCAATTTTGTTTGCACTGCACAGCACTGAAGATATTCTTCATGTTATCCTGGAAAAAAAAAAAAAAAAAAAAAAGTGTTGAACACTGCATACCATACGGCAGTCCCCCCAAAATAAGAGGTAGCTACTCATATAGGAAAAACAGGCAGTAAAACCAGTTTGGTTTGACTACTGGAGTGTACATTGGAAGCTATAATTTCTAATTCCAACAAAGATACTGAATATTTGCACCATATCTTTGGACAAATGGCTTTTTCTGAGCCTCTTTCCTTTTTACCTTGTCTAACTACCTGGACACATGGCTTTCTCTTATGGATGGGATTCTTTGCTGCTACGGTGATCAACTGTTTCTACCCACCAATCCTGAAGACAAAGAAAAATAATTTAATCCATGTATTGGTTATATCCTAAATACTCAAATTCTGCAATAACACTTTCTCAAGGTTAAAAGCTGTTCTCATTCCATCAAATCCAGCCTTTTAACAGAAAAAAGAGCAGAATCAAAAGTTCAGCATCAACCTACAACATTCATCAACAAAGAAGGTGACACAAACTGGAGTTTTTAACTGAGAGTGTCCTCACCCTGGAGCAAAAGAACAGAAGAAGCACCAGTGTTCACTAGGTTTACCTGTTACTTTACCCAAAAACCTGTCTTTAGCAAGTTACTTCTATGGGTGTGGGGTGAATCAAGACTTCCCAGCAGCATGAATTGTCTCCATCTAGCAATTTAATTAGAAAAGGTTTATACAATCAGACACTAAAAAAACCCAAGAGTTAATCCAAGGATGTCAATGTAAAAACACAACCATAAGTTTTGCCATGTCGACATACAGCCACACTGTCAGTCATTGTCAAAATTATAGAGCGTAGCAGCATATCACATCTTTTCCTGTCAAAGCGTTCCTTCTGACAAAGGTCAGTGCCTTCATGACATAAATCTGGTATCCTATTATTGTCAGAAGAATCATGAGAAGAATGGAGTTGAGTCAAATGTTTGGAACAGATAAAGTCAATGTAACTTAATTCAGGAAAGGGCCATATTTTCTTTTTCCCTTTGTCAGGTTGCCAGCCATCAGCATGAACATTCCCTCTCACAATCTGTTTGTGTTCCAGTGAGTAATAGCTTTTTACTGGCCTGGAAAATGACTGTCCCATTACTAGCAAAGTGCATTCATGGGATCAAGTGCCTTTTGAATAGTTAAGTACATTGTGCCCTTTAAATAGAGCAGATGCCTTCAGATGAAACCTTTAAAACTATGGCCAATCTGTTGGAAAATTAAAAATATAGTAAATCCAGTACTGAAATTAGGCATATTTATGAGCTACTCAAATATACAGCCACTTAAAATAGTTTGTTACTCAGTGGAATTTATGAGTTTTTGTTTTTTTTTTTTACTCTACAAGAACCAACATCTCCAATAAGTCGTGTGCATTTGTAATAGAAGGAAAATAAATTAAAATGATACTATCTGGCATAAATTATGCCAAATTGCTCACAGTAGTGTATTCCTTCACATCTATTTGAAAAGATCCCAAATCATCACAAAAACTGTGAGCATGACTCTCTTCCCAGTCACACCAAGGTGAACTTGGAGTAAATATAACTGAAATCAATAAATGCACAACCGTGTAAAACTACAATAAATACTAGGATGGCTGAGCCTACTGGATATAAACATATGTTGGTTAAAACACATTTAAGAATGTATAAACACGCCAGGAAGCGGAATTTACAGATACCAAGTTTTCTGGAGAGCGCTGGTCTGTTTCTTACAATAAACAAGAAGATTGGGCTAAGTGGACAGACCTCAGCATCCAAGGGAAATATTGCACAGGGTAATGCGAATGAGGAATATGTGTGCTTGCTGCCTCCAGAATTTAACTCAGAAATTGCATTCACATGTGCCATGTGACTTCAGAATTTATTCTGACATTGTCATTATAATGTTATACATATGCTAACATTGAACTTAAGGAAATGCAAGAGGACAGTGACCTGGAGTTTACAATCTAGTGTAAATTGTAGAGTAAACTGTAGTACAGAGTTTGAAGGATCTGATTATTCAGTCATAGAATGCAGAATTGCAGTGTTGGAAGACTGATTGGACTATTTTTCATCTCTTACTGGTTAACTCTGTGATCTATACTAACATTTAAAAAAAAAATTGAAAATCAAACAAAAGCTTTGCAGATTTCATATATAAAACACCTGCTGATCTCTCCATCTAAGTGAACAGACCTGCAGGATTTGCAATTCTAATAACAGGAATTTTAAAAAGGAATGATAGAAAAAGTGTGTTGTTTGCGTGCTTGTCTGACAGCCTCCTATCCTTCTTTAGAATCTGAAAATGGAAAAATACAGAAACTGAAAAACAAAAGCAAAAATGCAACTAGCTTCAGATAAAATACAGAAAATATGGTCAACCTCATCTTTACTCCCTAGAGAAATGAATTTAGAGCTTCGTTCCCATCCACATCTGTTTCAAATATCTGAGTCAGTCTTGTCTCCTCCTGCAGTTAATGTAACTGGAGAAATTTTCCTGGTGAAGGTCACATCAGTCTGCAGCTTTCAGAAAACCAAATGCCTGTTCTTTCCCCACAACTTCCTTCCTCAAGATATGTTATGAATTCCAGCTGTAGCTCTAATGTCCTCTTTGCCCGTGTTCCCTTTACGTATTGTTTCTTCGCAGTATAGCTGTCAGAAGTCAATGCCTTAGTACATTTGCAAGCAATCTGTAAGTGGGAAGTAGGCACTAGGAGCCTGTGTACGAAGGTATGGGATACCATCAGAGAAATCTTTTGACTGGGGCCTTCAACTCTGCAAGAAGTTGCTGTAAAGGTTTTTCTAAAATATGCAGTGAAATTAAAGCAAAATGAGGTGTAAAAGGGGAAGCAGGAACCTAGATCTGAAGCAAGGAGAGCTATCTCTGTAGGAAAGAAAATTTGGGGAGGAGATTTAGATTGAACTTTTTGTTTGGTTATTAGTTGAGTTACCAGGAAAAAAACATATCCTAAAAGGTCTTAAAACGGGCTCTGTCACGTAGGTGTTTATTATGTAATAACTGGGGTGGGAATTACAACTGCATTGAAATACAGGTTGCATTTATGGACTCTTGCTCTCAGCCTTTTAGGGCATACTGGTGTAAGAAAACTGAAAGTAGATCAGTGATAATTCAGCTTCTCACTTTTAGACTTTTTCATTCACCCCAGTACAACTAGGGATGTATATCTGAGGAAACAAACTCCCAAACCTGTCCTTATAATGCTTCATTTGATCACTTCATCACAGAAACACAGAGGCCAACATATTTGAGTGAGAAGTTCTTCCATCAGAACTGAAAGAATGTCAGAGAGCAGGGGCGGGACTTAAACCACGCAAATTTTTACTTTATGTGAAGTCAGACATAAGGCTCCTTTACTATCTGGTTTGATGGCCACTTATGGTTTCAGAGATATCTTGTAGCAATGAGTTTTAGAAGCTCAATGAGAATCTTAGGAAGAAATAAATGTTTCTTAATGAGCTTTAAATTTTCTTTCCTTCAACTCCATTCAGTTTCCCTTTGCTTTTATATCATGACTAAAACCTGAGTAGTAATGCCAACCATTTGATCTTTTCATCACTCTTGGAGTTATATGCCCTTAATTTTTACTGGTTGTCTTAAAATTGCGTGAAGAACAGCAAGATGATATAATTTTTTTTAATACTTTTAAATTAAACAAATAGTAATTCTTATTTTAGCCTCTAAGAATCTGAAATTTTTAGTTTCATTAGTCTTAGGCCTTTGTTAAATATGAAAAGAAAATAATGTTAACCCTTAGGAATGCTGAAAAAAGTTGTGAAACTGAAAAAAATTATTCCAGAAACCCAGGGAGAAGGTTCAGCTTTTGTTTTGAAATTAGTTGTCCTGTTGCTCATATCATAAAAGATAAGACCAGAAAGAATTTAAATCATTATTAATTTCCTCTATCATTTCTGATGCAATGTATAGGCAGGTTTCACATGCTGATCAGACATGGGGCAAGAAAATTGATATTAGCAGCAAATATCTCTAAATGTTCTTCACAGGTGGAGTTAACCAAAGACTGGGGAGAGAAGGAGGATGTGTATCTTCACGTATTGCTGGCCTACAAAGTTCTCACCAGACTGGCTATCTTCGTATATGTCACAGTCATAGTTTTGATTACAACCTTTATTTTTACATATATATATATATATAAACTTCTCTTTTTTTCTTTCTCTTAGGAATTTCACTACATCTTCACTGGATTTGTTCAGACGTCCTCCTGGCTTTATTAAGGTAAGAGTAACAGATATGGTCTATGTATAATTTAAAAAACACCTGTCGTCAAATTTGGTGTACAACTGAGTATAAAATCCATTAAGAATTCATTGTTTACTGATGGTGCTGGAGATTTGTTTTGTGTGGGAGAAGCAGATTGTGTCAGAGGGAAAAGTGTTGTCAAATGAAAGGAGCGGATAAAGCTGTTAATTTTGTGCTTTAATGTGGTGTAATTAAGGGAGCTGGTTTTGGAGGTCTGGGTCACCATTCTGTTCACCAGCTGCATGGTTCCTGCACCAAGCATCAGGGTATCAGTGCTCTGTGCCACTGCTGAGTATGAGAGAGGGAAAGACAGGGCTTCCATCTCCACCAGCTGTTTTGAGAGCTGCTCCATTCCCATTGTTTTTACCAGGATTGGTGGTGCTCAGAACAGTAAGGGCGTGAAGGTGTGAAAGAGTTGCTCAACTGGTAATTTCAGTGGTTAAAAAGAGAAAAAAAAGTGTAAACCAATGATTTTGTTTCTTTTTCTTGCTCCCCTTAAAAACAACCCTTCTCTCTTCTTCCCTAATAGGCTTTATAACATTTCATTTATTACTTAGAGTGCCAGAATCCTTTTGAATCACATCTGGATTTGTCCCAGCTTCCTTGGGAAATCATCTCTCTAAACTTCTGTTGGTTTTGCCATCTCAAGTATGGGAAAATCTCTGTAATGGTTTGGCAGGTCTGGTGTCTGCTACCTTGGGCAATCTACCTGTCTTTTGTGATGGACACCATTGCCGTAATATTCATGTCAGCTAACTAAAAAGATGTATGGATTCCTATGTGTGATATTTTCACTGATGAAATGGCTAGGCCAAGAAAACTGAATATTCTTAGAAGTCTGTAGAATATTTTACAGTGAAACAGGAGAGGGCTCCACTCTCTACCACACAGTCCTGAGTGAAGTTAGGGAGAAGTGGGCTACTATAATTTGCTTACTTGTTAATTACTCTTATTATTTTCAGTTATTTCACATTTATACTGAAATTATTTTGAAGTCTTGAGCCAGGCTGTAAGCAATGAATGAATTTCATACAGGCAGAAAGAAGTTGTATGACTACAGTGCATTTACTCACAAAGCTGGTACCGGTACTCCAAGGAGTCAGGAAGAGGGGCTGAGCAGATTACCCCTTACAATACAAAAGAAATCAGACAGAAACCCAAGACAGGTTTAAACGTTACAATAATGTTTTAAAATACACATTTTTACTTTCATCTTTCTGGATTGGGTTGTGTTCTGTTGGTGGGAATTTTTAATTGTAACTGTATTATAAAAAAAAAAAAAACAGGTTTTCATAAAACTCCTTTGGGTTGTGTTGTGTTGGTGGGAATTTTTAATTGTAACTGGATTATAAAAAAAAAAACAGGTTTTCATAAAACTCCTGGAGCTACACATTTTAGAAAAATATAAAGAAATCCGATCAATGCAATAAAAATAAGAATACTTAATAGGCAAATTTAAAGCCTAACTTCATATACACTTATGATGGAATCAAAGACTTTATTTGTTATCTATGCCTTATCCCTAGTTACCCAAATCTCCATGATGTTATTGCAGTTCCCCTCCCTTCACCCCCAAGATATTGCACATTTGATAAAACGATATAATATAAAGGGACATGAACTTCCTGTGGTCCATATTTTTTTTTATTAATTGCCATGCTTTTTTTTCTTTTATGATGTATTCCAAACATGTTTTACATCAAGTCATTGTGTATGACCTCAAATAAAATTGCTCAACCCTTTTTGTTGCGTGTTTATTTCTCCGTCATCCGCTAGATAGAAGAGCCATTGAGAAAAATGTGTAGCATCCCTGACATTTAGAAACTTTAGTAGAAAAAGCATGTGCTATATCTCCCCACCCTGTGAACACATGTGGAGCAATTTGTGTATGGAATATAGTGTCAAAAATGAAATACTTGTGTTTGGCTACTGCATATGCAAGAGATGGAAGATTCTGTGGAACAGACTTCTACGAGTGTCATATTGTACGAGTGTGATTGTCACTGTGTCCTTTCTAATGTAGATCCCCAAAACATGGTGGGATACTGTGTGGAGCTTTTACAGTTGGAGTCTATCTCACATGTCCAGTCTTTGATGCCGCAGCAGATCCTGTTTACAGTAGACTCGTGGCTGCTCTGACATATGCTGCTAACGTCAAGTCTTTAAGGAGCTTGCACTTGCAGAGCCGAGCTCCACCGTATTCCTCACACATCCTACACAAAATGCCCCCAGGTAGAAAATGGACAGGATCAGCGTTGTTGGCAGTTTTCTTCAGTACAAATGTGTTTAAATCCAGCTACTTTACACTTTCTGATCGGAACAAAGAAAAGGAAATGGAATCTGGCCTGAGGGTGTTTAATATTGCATGAATTCAAGTTGTGCAAAGAGGCTCAGAGAACTTCTTTGTGAACTGATATCATGAGTCTACCTCCAATTGTTCAGTCTCAGCTACCCTACCATGCCATACATATGGAAAGGGTCTCCAGCCTGACAGAAGGATGACTGATGCCCAGAACTGTGATATTGTCTTGTCTTTATTCATCTCTGCAGGTTGATTTTGGCACAATCTGTTCTGTACCCTGAGATCTTTATGGCTGGGAGAAAGTTTGGTTTGCCTTGCAAAATTCACTAAAGGCGTCTCAGGCTTCCCAAACAAAGGGCAAGCCACCAGAATAAGGTTGAAAGACCAAGTTGGAAGGAGACAGTGTCTCCTAGCAAGATCTTTCCAACTATTTATTAATACAATCAAGTCAGGGCAAAATGTTGGTATTCACTCAGAATGGGAAAGAACCTCTGGGTTGCTTCCTCCTTTCTTCCTGATCTGGTCATAGATATTTCAGAAGTTGAGTTTAGTAATATACCCCTGTTAAGCTGTAAGCCATACTTCATTGCTGCCCAACTGAAGAACTGGGAACTTAGCATTCTGTTAAATAACCCTTCCAGACCGTTTACTTTATTAAAAAGCTTCCTTTCCTCAATCTGCTCATTCCCTGCAAACAGAAGATAGTCATCACCTGTTCTCTACTTGTCTGCATACTGATAGCTCTTCTCCTCTCATAAATTCCATTAATTAATGAATAGTCAGCAGGGAATTGTCTCCTCAGGCTCATTAAAGAAATGGACACTAAAATGATATGAAAGCAGCTGCCTCCTTTCTGTCATTCCCTTCTGACGGCTACTGCTTTCCTCATCAGCGCTAAATTATAACACGGCTTTGATTAGCAGTCCTGTTACTTGCCGCAGCTGCATTTGGAGATGGAAATCTTAACTACACAGTCATGTTTAATTGATATTCTAATCAAACTGTTAACATTGTAAAAAAATGCAGTACTTCAATACATCAAGCTTGTGTACGTATATTAAATCCTGATGGAATTTTTTCTGACCTTGGAGGCAGATTGAAAAGACGTGTTGTTGCTCAAAGTTTTTCTAATAAGCCACTGATTATTAGCTGAGCTCATTTGGGAACTGGAGGTAAAATTTGTGAAAAATCTCAGAGATCATCCTAAACAGAAACATCTTTGATCACCGTACCAGTGCCTAAATGTGAATGCTCATTTCTATGCTGAAAGATTTGGAAATTATTTATTTTACAGCAGGGGATGAGATCTTCTGAATTTCACCTAAATATTTCTGACCCAAAATTACTCCCCATCAAAAGAGTAAATCTATGTTAGACAGATAATCTACGTCATGGCTGGTATAAATTAGCACACTTTGGAAGATGTTTTAATTCATACAAGAAGGGTGTTTGGGCCAGACCTACCTATACACAGATTTATATTTAACCTGTGCCAGACTCAGGGTTTCAATTCTAACTTATCCCTTGTTGTTAAAACCTTGTTTGTAGACCAGACCACATCAGGACAGGTCCCTGTAATCTGAGTTTGCTAAAACATGCTGGTCCTCTACAACCATAGTGTCTAAACAGGAGTACTCTTGCAGCTTTGAGGTAACATAACAAGTATTGCTGCTCACTGCCTATTAGTGGTTGGTGCTTCCACTCAGATTAAATCAAGTCACTTACTGGGCTCTGGGACTGAGTGGGAGGTGAGCCACAGGACAAGGGGAAAGTCTTTGGTCTGGTGCTGACTTGTGGTACCGAAACCTACATTCAAGTTCAGCTCAAAGGACAGAGGAGGAGATCCTTTGCCATGGGGCATACCGGAAAGCATCCAAAATCAGACCTAACAAAAGGAAATCATTACATTCTAGCCCTAGAATTAGTATATTGAGTGCAATTCTGAAATGATGTCAAACGAAATGCAAAGACTTCAAACCTCTTTGTCTCCTTGTTCATGAATTGACATTTCAAGACTGGATTTGAGCCTTCGTTATCAGATGTAATCACCTTTTGATGACAAAAACAATCCTTTCAAATTCAAATGTTACTTTATTTATAAGAATAAAGAATCCTTGCTTGACCTGTCCTGACCTTGAAAACTGCCCAACTTAGCTTGGAGAAATTTCCATTAGGTGTTTCATAATCCAAGTAAATTTTTTGGTGAATCTAGAGCTTCTGATAAATCTACAGTGAATTAGGAACTTTAAATACTAATTTTGTGTCATACCAGGGTGACCTTTGAAGGAAATCTCCCAGTTGTCTCCACTTACTGCATTGTTGGAACATCATTTGTTCCCATTTTGCTGCACTTCTCAGTGTGGGCACAGCCTCAGGTGTCTGAGATCTGGTCTAGATTCTCCCTGTTTATGGCACCACCTTTGCTTTTACTTTTGGAGCTTCAATAGCTAAAATACAGGACGATTTTTGCTAAATTTGATGTGTAGACATCCTAAAGTGCTACAGAGACCAGTAAAGGTGGGTTCAGAAAAACCCTAGGTACGGTACTTTTCTTGTTGATCAAACAGGAGATCTGTGCTCTTGCTGTAAACATCCTAAATTGTCCTGCTGAGAAGAACCATAGCTTTTCTACTCTGTTTGGACTCAGCAGAGTCCTTTAAACTGAGGCAGTGAGATTTTGAAAAAGTAGTTATAACCCCACTGCCTCCCTTTAATTGTTCACTTCAAATGCTCTCAGGTTTTGTTCATAGTTGGTACTGTATCATGTTAAATATCGTTACTTTGAGTAAATAACCTAAAATATTTCCTTTATTCTTTCAAGTGCTTAATGTCTTTCTTTCTTTGATAGTCTGTGATTGCACTGTATTATTCTGCATTAATTGAATAATGTCTCCCTTTGAAATATCTTGTAGCAACAGTGAAAAGATCTAGGTAGCTAAGTATATCATATACATCAAAATTTTATGCAAGTCTGTGAGGGATTCACATCTGTTATTAGGATTATTTAGAAATGTCATGGCTCTACTGTAAAAAAGAAAAAATCATTCTCTGTAGCAGTTTGCAACTTGACTCCAAGTATGGGCATCTCAGCTGCCTTAAATTAGATAAAAGTAATTTAGACCTATGAGGATGATTCATGGGCATGTTATAAAGTTCATAGTGCAAATTCAAAACTTCTAGTGGCTTCCATAGGTTTTGGCTTAAATTCAAATGAAGCGAGATTCTAACACGGAACAACTGTTATGCTTCAAACCTATTGCACATCTACTTATTCTTGCCCTGCCTAGCCTTATTTTTACTTTTTTGAACAGGAATTTTAATAACAATTTTATTCACTAAAGATGTTCCAGCTATCCAATTCCTTTAGACCTTTCCTTTGCTAAACAGGAGTTTCTTGAAAGCCATTCACCAATTCAAAGATCCTGTAAGGTGGACAAGGTCTACCAATTTGTTTCACATAAACAGCCCAGTTATTCTGTGGCAGAAGTGCTTTTACCTCTCATGGCGGTTAAATGTGAATTTATTCCATATAATGGAATGTATTTTGTCTATTTTCCATATCTACATCTCTTTTTGTGCATACTGATCTGTAATCTTCAAGTCCTTAGATGATTTATGCTTCTAAAATTATTTATTAATTATAATACACTTTTCTTGTTAATTAAAAGGTCCAGTTTGCATAGTATTTTATATTGTTGCTAAATTAATTCATTAGATCCTTTGAAACAAAAGACAAGATATGACCTTCCTACTGTGTTATACTTAATGCTGTTGTTCCACACCAACCACCGTAAGATGTAATAATCAAAGGAAACAGAAAGAGTGCATCAATTGTAGAGGAGTCAGACTATCCAGCTGCCAGTAAGGATCTCAGAACAGGAGAGGAGGGCAAATTATTAGATTTAAGATCTGAGTCCACACTCAGAAAGAGAAGGAGCTTGTATAAAGGGAACAGGAGGCTCCTGGCAGCACAGGAGGAATGTTTACTTTTACAGGCAGATGAATCAGTGTTTTGTCCCACTGCTCTGAGAAAAAAAAAAAAAAAAAAAAAAAAATCTAATTATAAGAATGAAGAATAGCAGGTAACCTGAATTAACCTGAGATGGGTTGTTTTTCGTTTAGAAATGTACAGTGTGTAGGTCTATAATGAATGTCTTTTGACTGAAGTAACTTGTAGTTAGAGCCCTACTGGAAGTCCTGTGATGAAAACACTTCTTCATCTGTGCCTCACTGCCTGAAGAGCCTCGCTGCTGGGATTATTGACAGTGGTTGGCAGTGTGGTGAACTGCAGCTACTTCCACTCAGTCAGACATCTGAGATTTTCCCAAGGCAAAGAATTATTTTTGCTTTTTTGGACACACTTGGTATTTGTGTTGCCTTGGAGAATATGATAAAGAACACTTCTGCAATACAGACAAAACAATATTTGGAGAAAAAAAATCAGTTAGGATGTAGTCTTTGGTCCAGCAGAATTCAAGAAGGCTTTGAGAGACGCAGGAAATTACTGGCATTGCTGACCTCTGCCTAGGTAACGATACCCCAGCAGCCCCTCATGTGCTGACATTCTGGTTTGCTCTTGCCCAGAACTATTCCAGTTTCACCAAAGTTCCCCATAGCAGAGCACCTGCTTGCTTTTCTCTATATCACTCATTTATTTGTATATATCTCTATTTATTTTTGATATCTCTTCTTTGGTTAATAGTAATATCAACAACATATACTGAGTTTAGGTACACATACATACATGTATATATATGTTTAAGGTATACATACATTTGTGGGCACTGTATGGACATGCATTTGCTGCCAGATATCACAAGTTATTTTGTCTATGGTTGATTCTCGTGTATCAGTTTGTTCACTTGCTTTTTTAGACACCCAGAAAAGCACATCTTATATATTGTTTTTGGGTTTTTAGTTAATTCGTCAGCAATTGAAATCAGTGGAAAAACAGTACCATGTGAGGAGGTGAGCGTAAAGATCATGTAGCCAGGTCATTATTTGCACTAATTTTATTATTTGGACTAATGCTAATTACTAATATGCTGTATAAAAAAAAGTGGCACCAGTTCCTTGTCTGTTCATACAGATAATTCTAGATTTCTGTGATTTCTAAATGTCTGAACAAGGCAATACACTTATAATTTTATGTAAACCTTGCTCGCATCTTAAGGTAAGGAAATGTATTCTCATTTATATAGAGTCCTCTTTTCTAGAAATTCATACAAATAGATTATATTAAATGTCAGTCATTTAAGTTTTTACATAGAAAATGGTCAATAGGTGGGACATTATTTGTAGCTATGTTTTTCATTAATTCAAAGGTTCTTGACATTAAGTGGTATTATCACAGATTTCACTTTTTCATGTTTGATTTTTTATTATGACGGTCTTTCTCCAAACATAACACCAATGTGAGCAGAACATACGAGTAACATTCTTTCAGAATTATACTGGAGCATAGTGGTCACAACAGAAAGTGCCACCCCGATTCCTTTTCAGGAGTGTATGTCAGCTAAGGATACAGCAAAAAAATGGTTAGTCATGAAGGACAATAAGGAGGTGCTGTCTTGTGTCAAGGCAAATTGTAATTGAGTACACCCCGGGGATACATAATTTATTTCAAAAATAAAGCTTTCCCTCAGTTCTTACCCTGCTCATTTCCAGTTAATAGTAAATAAATTGTCCTATTGTGGGTATGAAAGTCCTACTTATCCAGATATCAAAAAAGGCTTTTATTGGTCCTTTACAGCACAAGTCAAACTTGTTAAAAGCATATTTTTCAGCCCTTTAGGAAAAAGAAAATTTGAAATTTTAATGATAATATTTGGAATTATTTTGATAGATGACACAACAGAAAGGGTACATAATTGTTTAAGGAGAGATAATAATCATGAATGTCTTCCTTCATGTCTGTTGCACTATTTGTCAAAAATAAAATAAGCAGATATGCATATCATGCTAGATATGAAAACAGCTTCACTAGCAAGAAAAATAAAGACATCAAAATGATAAGGAGCTTCCAAAGCCAGGAAAGTGAGTAAACATGAACAGAAGGAATTTAGGGTTATTTAGGGTTATCACAGCAACCTAAATAAAATGGATTTTAATGATGATCTGTTTTTGTGAGATGCAAATGAAATACACAGATACTTTAGAGAGGATCAAATTTAACAGCTCTGAAAATTTGTGTATTTAAAAGCACAATATATATTTTAATCGTTATTTCCATATGGGAAATTCTGTCACTGGGGCTGCAGAGCTGAACTTCTGAGCTGTGTGGAATTTGGGAGGATATATGTAGAAGACAGTGCATTTGCCGTATGTTTCCTACAGTCACAGGTGATAGGAGTTGATGATCGGATGGTCATTCATCTTTTTTTTCTTAAGGAACTGTTGGCCACTAAGAGTACTACAATACCTTTAAGAAAATGACTCCTCAAGAACCTTCCATGAATCAGCTGATAAATTACCAAGTTTATTGTTACAAAGAGTTTTTGAAGCAAATGAAGTTGTCCTCTAAGCTTTCACTGAGTAAAAACTATACTCAAGGGGGTCTTGAACAGTGGTCAGAAAAATATAAAACAGAATTAAAGAATTACGGCATTTATATGTTCACAAAGCAGATAGGTTGCTGAGATTGTGATGATTTTCATTTTCTCTTTACACTCAGTCTATGCAGCTTTTAAAAATGGTGTCTGCTAGGTGACCAGCCACTGACAAGATGTATGATATTTTCAAATTTTGGGAAAAAAGAAATTAAAGATCATTGCATTTCAGACAAGGTATATTTAGCAAACACAGCTTCCCCTGGAGCTTTGTACTCCACATAATTACATTCCACATACAGTAATTGAAACTTGCAAATATGTCAAACTGTGTGTTTTCACAAACCAGCAGTAATCAACTCAAATTATTTAAATTCACTATTTGACATAATTGCTATAAATATGACAGAAAAAGATATTTCTAGGGTGTATTATTTCCTAACTCTATCGAATGACTACCTAGGGAGATAACTGCATTGTGTTCCTATGGAAATCTGCAGGATAGCAACACTCAGTACCAAATTCTCTTTCTTTCTGCAAACTCTATTTAGATTTACTAAAAGATTTACTAAAGTGGAAGGGAAAGCTCTGCTGGTCTGGGACCATCCATGTACTTCTCTGATTCAGAAATTACCATAAAATCAAGCAATTGGAAACTGCTGGCCAGAAGCTCAGCAGCTGTCAGCAACTCCGCTGAAGTCAGAAAAAAACAATGCTGATTTTTACCAACAGAGAATTCAAATTGCTGTTCAAGGGAGAACACCCATGCTGGTTGCCGTACACTGTTGCAGTAGTCTTGTCACCTCCGCATATACTACTCTAAGGGTAGAGATTGTATTATTTGTTGTGCATTTCATGTGTGACAGAAATGGCTCTCTAGGGGTTCATGAAAGCCAAACACTGATTGGAGTTTCCAGCCCTTCTGAACCTTTGAGATGGCATCAGTCCCTGAGAAAAAAAAAAAAGATTTCTCCAACAG
Organism: Pterocles gutturalis; assembly: GCF_000699245.1. NCBI lineage: Eukaryota > Metazoa > Chordata > Aves > Pterocliformes > Pteroclidae > Pterocles > Pterocles gutturalis. The sequence continues at coordinate 22,885 of NW_010097474.1, forward strand.
AAAGTAGTTGTGAGGATTGAAAGGGAAAGGAGTGGGCAGGCGGATGGAATGGGTCTGGGTAGCCTAAATTATGGTTGAATGTTTCCTAATGTAAGGTCGAGCACATCATTTATCCCAACCTGCTGGCTGGCTGTCAAAAAAGCACAGAGGATATTAATTGATAATGTGTATTACTGATGGCAAAAAGAATAGAAATAGTCATTACAGGAAATGGATGCATAAGAAAATATTTGTAGAGTGGTGTTAGGAAATGTGAGAACTTTCCAGGGGTCTTCATAACATCTCAGTTCTAACTACTTTTTTTATAGTCCCTGGAAGCAAGATGAATTAAGGAAGAGGAAAGAAAAAAATATACTACTAATACATTAATATATTAATATATCAATATTTAATAATATTTGCATAGATTAAAAAACCAACAAACCAACAACAAAGAAACCAAAACGCAAAGAAAACCATGCTGAAACTTCCCCAGTTGGATCACAGAAGTTAAAGAGTAGTGTAACCACCAAACATATATTACTGCAGCAGGAAAACAAGAGGAACAGGCTACTTAGAAGGGGATGTTGTCTTTTACTTCGTCCCTCTGACTGTATGTTACATGGCTGAAGTTAAGCTTGTTAAATCATCTTTCTCTCTGTAAGTTCCCCCAGAAGTCAGAGCTCCCTGTGGACATTTTCTGCAGTGGTGTTCTGAAGTTGTTGGATGCAGAGAAATGTCTTAGAAAGGAGAGCTAGCTTGTTTATCATGATGTTTCTTCTGTTTTTTTCAAATGGCAATATTATGTGGTTTTATTCTGCAAACAGACTGATCTGTACATCTATATGTATCTGTGAAGCCACAACATTTAAAAAAACAAACAAACAAACATATCTGTCCAAGAATTATTTTAAGAAGAAATGAGACAAAGAAAGATGTAGCTGAATGCCCCGATGATGAATCATGTGTCACTGCTTCAGCCTCTTTTATAGGTATGAGAGGTCTTGGCCTGGCAATCCAACACAACAGTTGTTCCACAAAAAACAAAGCTTCTTCCAGCTGCAGAACAGCCACTTGAACTACGCAGTGGCACGTAAACAGCTGAAGTTAAAAATAAACAAACCTTCTTTGTAATCAATACAATGATTTAAATTGAAGTTACATTCACCCTGTATCTAAAGCCTGGAGAGTCTGAGAAAAGCCTCAAGTCATTGAGCATTGAGACACATGAACAATTTTGCAGAGAATTTACACTGAATTCAAAGTATTCAAAAAAAAAGTAGAATTAATTCAAAAATTATAGTTAATGCATTGTAAGATTAGGAGATGGTCAAACAGAATGAACATGCAGTAAGTACAGCATGTTATGCCTTATAATAAAAAAACTGACACACAAACCAGACTGCTTCGGTGGATTACATCCCTTCCACTTGTCACATAATATTCCCAGATGAAGCACATAAATAAACACACCACTCTTGTGTCACACGTCCTCCCACAAGACTATCAATGTAGTGAGGTTTATGAGTAAAACGGGAAACCTGGGTGCCAATGGGAGGATCTTGGTTTGTACAAAAGGATGGGAAGAAAATAAATTTGACTTAGAAACATATTCCAGTTTGTCAAGCTCAACAGAGCCTTCACTCAAGGATAGGGTGGACAGAAAAGATGTGTGAGCGCCCAGGTTAAAGCAAGTAACTTTTATGGGCTTAAAATTATCTAGGAATCAAATAACCAGATTTTAGTCTTCACATGATCTTCTTTTTGCTCTCCTGTTATGGAGATAATTCTTCATGTCCACTCCCCAACTCCAACCTCAGGCAAATTTGCTCCTTCTGTAGGAAATAAAGAAGCCTGGGAGGTCTGCAAGAATCTTTGGAACGGATGGAATATAATTAACATGCAGGAAGCCCTGGCCCTTGTCCTGTTAGAAGCCATAAAAATGTTTGTAAAGGAGAGTTATGGGTTTTCAGTGTATATTTCATAGAACTGTATAAATCAAAATGATTTTAGATATTTCTTCTTATTTTTTTCCTTTTTTTTTTTTCTCACCTTTATGCCACTTAGTGAACTTAGGGAGGGGAATGACAGATGCAGTCAGACATGTTTCTATACATACATTTTATATATTCATGGCATATATATATATACACATAATTATAACTAGGTCCAGGGTCTTTCTAGGGAGATGTCAGGAGCAGCACAAGACAGGGCTACAGTGTAAGCCAGAGGTTCATTCAAGAGATGGGACCAAAGACATAACTGGAGATAGATTACCTAAACCATAGGTCCAAGGTCCACCGGGCTGAAGACAGGCACACCTACGGCATAGCTCAGAAAGGGACCAGGGACCCTGTGCAAAGAGGGTAGGTGAGGTCCCAGGTGAGGCTGATCAGGACAATCAAGGATAATTAGTGTTCTCAGGGTGCTGACATAGGGATAGATTAATGTAAATTTAATTAAATACTGGGGTTTTTTTGTCTTCCTTTCATATTTGTATCACTCCTGCCCGTAAACCAAGAGGACTCTTGGTTGGTAAGCAAATTTTACGTTCCACACTGGAAGAATTTAATTTAAAATATATTGTTAAATATATACCACTGGAAAAAGAAAGTTATAGAGTTTCAGAAGTATGTGTTCTTGTAGCCACCTTGTTGGAGTTACATAAGATAAAGTCTCATTTGAAGTGAAGCAGTTTGAGATTCAGTAATGGGCATTCGGAATTGGGGATGTGGCTGCCTGGTGTCTCCTCCAATATTGCTTTAGAAGCTTATACCCGTAATTGAGGTTAGCCCTTCTGCGAGTCTGTCAGCACAGAAAATGAAGTGTGATTGTTTATCTTGCTGTACAAGCAGCTGCTCTCAGAATATATTTGGTGGAGTAAAAAATGCTAAATATTCCGGAATATATAAACCTGGGATATTTAAAATTTCAGAAAATACCAAGAAATTCCAAAATAATGCTAACAAGGCATGGTTTTTATCCCCTTGTTCTCCCCAGTGACAAACAAGCAGCTTATTTACAAGAAGGCTTATTGCTATTACGGTTACAAGTTATTTCGGAATTATAATGTAGCTTAACAAATAGAGTTGTACCAGTGACACGTGCTAATGGTTGGGTTATTGCCTGAAAATGTGACGCTCCCATTAACATGTCTCTGTTTAGGTTCCCTAATGAGCATTCAAGTTGATTTTAAAAGACAGTGAGAAGAAAGTTATTACATATGAAACAGTTGCCACTTGTTTATTTAACACATTTACTGAAGATTAACAGCAACAAGGGCTGTTCTCTTTTGCGCAGAATCTTTTTGCCGAATCTTTTTGCCATATCTTCCAGTGGCATTTGTCAGCACAGGTCCATTCAAACCAGTTGCAGATTTACTTTCAGGCATGCAATAGTCACACCAATTTAATACAATCCTGTTTATCATAATGTTTTAATAACTCAGATTTAAGGAAATCTTTATAGTCACTGTTTTAGTCTCTGTATTGTTCCAAATTAGATGTTATTAATAGGTGAACAAGCTGAAGAGAATTGAATTTTAAAACATCAGTTGTTGCCTATTGCCTGTGGTCTAAGGTGACATCCATTAATATCGGTCTTAAAAGCTAGTGTCATATGTGCTACTTGAACGTATTTTCGTAATCTTCTTTAGGACATGCTGATGAATCGTTCTTTTGTACTATTTCCTGGAAGACTTTGACCACAAGAAATAGATCTGATTTTCTATTTACTCCAGGTTTGTATTAATAACTTCTAGGACTCTATTTTTGGAGTAATTTGCACATTAATAAACTAAAGCAAAAATCTGAGTGCTGGTGTTATGAATTGTGTTATGGGCTATTCCAACCTGGGCTTCCTAAAATAAAGTGTTCGCTCGTTTTAGAAAGTTCTAGCTTCCTTCTGTCTAAAGTGAATTCTTTATTGTACAGATACACTAAACAGGCATAATTTGTGAGTTAAAGTAGCAGAAACTTATACATTCTCTACACATTGAGGCCCTCTTATTACTCTAAATTGCATCAGAATCCTGATGTAATTTGCTGCAATTATGGTGAAATTATTTCCATATTGTATAAGCCAAGGGAGTGCTGGGAGTCTAGCTATTAGACACTATGCTGGTACTAGGTTTAGAATTCCTATTTCTTTTCACTTTTTTTTTCAGCTTGACTGGGCATGTTGGAAGTCTGGGTTACCTTCTGGTACTCAGCACTGGTATCCTCATAATCTGTGAGGTCTACAAGATGAGGAGGAACATTCAGCCCTTTAAGACAGGCTACACATTTGGGGCTTTGGGAGGGACAAAGCACTTTTTTTTTTTTTTTTTTTTTTTTTTTCTGAATCATCATGTGGCACCATTTGAGCTAGGATTGTTATTGTTTCCTTCTTACTTTCATATACCCACCTGAGCTTTAGGGTTCCCATTTAAGTGGTTTAGGGGCTTCATATGTTCTTGTCAGAGAGGATCCAGCAGAGCAAAGAGCAGTGATACGGATATCCTTCAACATGCAGCAGAGGATAAGTGCAGCACAATACCTAGGCAGAGGAGAGAAGGATATCTTCTGAGCTCATATCATGTATAATCCTAAATACAACTGTACATATCTAAATAATGTTGGAAACACATATAAATTCATTTTTTCAGATTACATAAACTATTGGGTTTTTTGGAGTGTAACGTGCAATTTAGATGTCTTCATTTAAAAGTTTGACCCACGCGTTTTCATTTGTATCCTATAAACACCAAGTGTAAAAATTTGATTTAATTTTACAAATGCTTTCACAAATGTAAACTCCTATACTAATCCTTAATGTGTTCAGGTAAAATCATAGTCCTTGGCTTGCTGTGTTTTTCTGTACACAGAGTGAACCACTTGCATGAGAACAAGCACAGTACCTTTATCTCATCTTATCTCCAGTGGGATTTCTGTTAAAGGAACAGAAGGTGTACTGCTTTGGGACCACATTTAATGTTTGTGGGAATAGCTCTTTTTTTGTGGAGAATGCCACCATCTCATGAGCCTCTCTTTCAGCATCTGTAGGTTTTGGCTAGCAGTGTTGTGGAGGTGGAGCATACAGGTATCAAAGCGCCAGGTGTGTGACTCACACAAGTTATTTTCAGCATTGGCAGCTGAGTAATACAGGAAGATAGCAAAACTGCTTAATAATTCTAACAGACAGAAAGAAAATGTGACTATGGATAGAGTTTCATCTGGTCGATGTTACACAACGTGGAGCAATGTAAGGTGCTTGGATCTGAAATAATATTTGTAGATGGCTGTGAAAACCTCCTACAAGATAGTTACACCCAGAAAATTTGGGGGTTTTTTTGGTTTTTTTTAATGCACATATTCACAAACACTCTTCCCCTTGAGTGACTGGCCAAGTGGATACAATCCTTTTTTCCAGTCATTGTGAAGGAGTCAAAGTCACACGGTAGTCTCAAAAATTAATACGGAAGAAAAGGCTTTCTGTAACCTCAAACATTAGTATGGGAAGACAAGCTTCCCAATGATGGGAGAAGGACCCACACTTAATTCCGTCATATCACTAACATGGACTAAAATCTGTGACAGCGACATAGGAGATTAAAAATGTCTCAAACGGTCAGTTATCCTTAGGGGAGAGACGTCACCTCTCACCTAGGAAACCATAGGATCACACAATCACGGAAAGGTTTGGGTTGAAAGGGACCTTGAAGATTGTCTCGTTCCACCCCCCTGCCATGGGCAGGGACACCTCCCACTAGCCCAGGTTGCTCAAAGCCTCATCCAGCCTGGCCTTGAACCCCTCCAGGGATGGGGCATCCACAGCTTCTCTGGGCAACCTGGGCCACTGCCTCACCACCCGCACAGGAAAATATTTCTTCCTAATATCCGATCTAAATCTCCCCTCTTTCAGCTTTAAACTTTCCCCCTCATCCTATTCCCACACCCCCTGATGAAGAGTCCCTCCCCATCTCTCCTGTAGCCCCCTTTCAGCACTGGAAGGTGCTGGAAGGTCTCCCCGGAGCCTTCTCTTCTCCAGGCTGAACAACCCCAACTCTCTCAGCCTATCCTCAGATGGCAGTTTGTAGAGGGGGAATTATTTACCTCTCTGCATTGGCATGGATTAACTGGGGCAGAGGAGGGGTTTTTTTAATTAGTTTGTTGTTGTCTCAAAGCAATAGTAGTAACAACAGGTTTTGGGGTTTTATGCCAGAAAAGTTAAACTTTACTGCTCCATGAAGATTATGCGCTTGCTGGTGGTCTGGCTCTGACTCACTCTGACACTTGGTCCAGTGTGCACCAGGAGACACAGCCTGGAAACCTTCCCTGTGTTCTTTGGAGAGAGCTTCCCTGAGAGCAGCTGTAACACTGCCTTACCTGAGAGATACGTACACAGTTGTCTGGATATATATTTTTACGTCTTAATCTCACACAATAGATCCTCTACAACTGATATGTGGAAAACTTTTTTGAACTATGTTACCCATCATACTGCAAAGAAATATTTGTGGTGCTTTGCCCTTTGCTCAACTAGAATGACCTTCGTTTGGATAACATTATAGTCATTGTGGGAGAAGGGTTAGAGACAAGTTAGCCTTTAGAAAATGCTTTAAGAACCTTTGTCTTGGTGCTGTATGAAGTATCCTGTCATTGATTTGAGTTTGGGCATGTTCCTGTCACTTTTATTTATGTCCTCCTGTCTTTCACTTCCATATTCCAACTGGGGCTGCAGGTTTGTCATCACAAATTAAAGAACAAGCAAAGGTAAAAATGTCCAAAATCATGGAAATTGCATCAGCATGTACAAAAAAGCAATGGAATGTTACAGACACCTTAGGTTTGTTTTTTTCCCGAAATGGATCCAGCGGCCTACCAGTATCTGAAGGGGGCCTACAGGAGAGATGAGGAAACACTCTTTATCAGGGAGCGTAGTGAGAGGAAAAGGGGTAACGGTTATAAACTGAAAGAGGGGAGATTAGACTAGACATTAGGCAGAAATGTTTTCCTGTGAGGGTGGTGAGGCAGTGGCCCAGGTTGCCCAGAGAAGCTGTGGATGCCCCATCCCTGGAGGGGTTCAAGGCCAGGCTGGATGAGGCTTTGAGCAACCTGGGCTAGTGGGAGGTGTCCCTGCCCATGGCAGGGGGTTGGAACTCGATGATCTTTATGGTTCCTTCCAACCCAAACCATTCTGTGATTCTATGATTCCATATCCTTATTCATATGAGTGGGTTTGGTGGAGATCAACTGTATAATATTGTTTTATTTTAGCTCCTCCTGTAAAAATTACATGTTTGTGCAGATTTCTGAGATATTTTCCTTCCTTTGGCACTTGATGCCACCTGAATTTATTCTTAGGCTTGAGGTGTTCAGACCTCTCAGATCTACTTACCAAACCAGTCTTCTTCTTGATGATGTGCTTGTTCTTGATGATGTGCTTTTTAATGTTAGCTGTTTTTTTTTCTTCTCATTGATGTAGGAAATTGAGTTATCTAGGTAGATATGCTGTAGCTATTGGTACATTGTTGTATATTATATAGTAGGTATGTTACCTACTCATCCTCAAACTGCTTTATGCATTAATAGGTTGTGGGAAGGGGGCTCACCTCTGCTGGCCTTTGCTCTTGTTGTTCTATCTTGTTTCATGACTTACACATGAGCTACTCATTCACCTACACGCTCACAGATCAGAACACAGATTCCAAAATGTCACAATGTCAGATACTCTAAGACACTGATGACAGCTATGACTTACAGCCTCTGGTGTTCTGAAACAATGGTATAAAATAAAGATCCTATGGACGGTGGATCTTATGTTGCTATAAATTCAGTAGATCTTTTTTCCCCAAAAACCTCGTGTAAGGATACCCAGGCAAAATGTCTATAAAAACTCTGCAACTGGAAAAGGAGGATATTTCCAATTTGTTTCACACTCCCTGTATGCAGGTGGATAATGTACAGACCAGCGGATTACCAGCTGGACTTCCTCTGAGTGTCTTTTTCTGTCACAAATTTATGATGTCCAAAGACAACACTGACTAATGCTATTTTCTAGGGTAGACATAAGCATATATGTGTCATCATCGCCCACTGAGGAATTCAGCTGAGCAAGTTGTACTTTCAGCAGGGCACAATTATGGCTGGCAAATAATAACACACTCCTTCCTTTACACTTTGTTTGGTACCTAATCCATCTAATTTTATGGTCAGCTGTGGAAAAGGAGTTACCTCCTGCTGTGCAAAGATTTGTCCTTTCTTTAACTTTCTGTGACAGTGACAATGTCCTATCCTAAACTTGTCTACAGGGAACCCATTTATAGTTTGGTTTCTTTGCATGCTATTCCCTTTCCAGATGATTGTAAGTAAATTTAATAACTAGGTTTTAAAGTCGGCTTGTCTCTTGAGCTTGGTCCTTAGCGTTTAGGAGGTGCGAAGGAAGCATACTGACAATCAAAGCTGATAGCTTCATGTTGCTGTATAACGTGTTTTCATTAAGTACGAAGGACTTTGTTTTTAGGATAGGTATGAGCACATTTTTTGTCTCTTATGCCATTCACTTCCAAGATCTCCAGCATAAGACTGATTATTCAGTTCCTCGTTCTCTTTAAATTACCTGTGCAATTCATTTAACCTAATGTCAGGATCAGGATTATATACAGGTGTCTTTATACAGGTTTCTTTACCATTTGAGATATCCTGACATACCCGAGACATCCTCATGGGGGTCACAGATGTAACACAGGAGATTGGTTTCCCACTGGACCACTAGCTTAAAGACAATTTCACATAGTTCATATAGAGATATATAAACTCTGGTGTCTGAATATGGAAATGAAAGTCAGATGAGGTCAATCCCACTCTTCGAAAAACTACAATGGGAGCTTTTAGCCAATTATGCCACATAAACATCCTACACTACTAAATGGGTTTCATAAAATGATGATTTTAAAGTGATAGTTTTTCCTAGGTCTAAGTGCCTATATGTTTGGTTGACTCGCAAGACCGTTTGTAGCAGCACCATCTAGGGGCTACAGCTAATAATAGTGCTAACAAAAATTCCAAAACCATTTTTCTGTCTCACTGGCACAGCTACATAGTTGAATAAGATTCATTTGGAATTTTAATATTTCTTTGTTCAGTGAGCTTCAGTGACACATTTTTTTCTGTATTACAGAGACGTGAGAAAAAAGAAGGAGGTTTTGACTTGATTTTTAAATGAAATGTCTTGGTGAAAAGCTGGCTCCACTGAAAGCAATGCAAAAGCTTTCATTGATGTCTATGAACTGAGATTTCACTTGATTACTTTTCCTATTTAAACATGTTCCTCCTTTAATGAAATACATTTACATCTATAACATATGAGACAGACAATTCTAAGGCTTAATCTTTCTGTAGCATCTTTAGACTTGAGCTGAAGAGTTGAAAGCAAATCAGAAATAATAACCAGACATTTACGCTTTCCGCTCAAGAGACTGTGCAGAAATATATTGCTCTGTTTTGTCTGTTTCCCTTCCCTTTCCAATACATAAAGCATTTCATCCATCAGTAGCTACTGCCTCAAAGCCCAAAAATCTCCATAAATCCTGGATTATCTCTGTGGTTTCTAATAAGAAAGAAAGTATTTGAGGCCTGACCTTCTTCTTCTCAAATTTTCTAGTGAAAGCACAAGTCACTAATCATATCAGCAGAATTAAAGTGATAGAATTAATAGCATCCTAAGAGTTATAAACAGACATTAGGGTCCAGCTTCAACAATTATCTGCAACAATCATCTGCTAGTTTTGTTTTTCCCTCCTACCTATTCCATTTTAAAGGTTTGGGGTACAGGAATACTCATGATAAAGTGCTCATTGCCAATTACTAAGCCTTTAATGGATTTTTAGAGCAAATTACAAAATTATGTAGAAAGCTGAGATGCTGTAAAAAGGCAAGACACAGTGAAGAAAATGCATGCTTGCTTTAATATTATTACTAGCTTCCATTAGATTAAACCAGGAATGGAGGTAGTACTCACCGTTTTTTTTTTTTTTTTTTTTTTTAAGCATTAACTAGGGAATAGAAATAATAGCAGATCAGCAAGGAGGAAGAAAAAAGGAATGGAACAGAAGGCTGAGAGGTCTATCGAGATATTTGAGTTTGCTATTTAGCAGATGTGCTCCCAGATTTCACCCTGGACTGTCAGAAGTCCTGGACGGCACACACCAAAGCTGCCAGAGCATCACCGCTCTGTGTTTGACATAGTGACCGCAAAACTTCTTTGGCATGGCACTTGGCTGAGGAACACCCACCTATGCAGTTTGCATGAGGATTAAATTTCTGCCCTGATGCTTTATCTGAAAATATTTGCTTAGCTAGAAATCCGAATGCAAACATTTCTTATCCTTGTTGGTCCATCACAGGGAGTTTTTATGTTGAAGCTAAAGTGCAGCCAATGAAGGGAGGGAGGACTTCTGATTAGGAGCTCCCAAAGAGGTTTTATTTTGGTTCAGACGAGACACTACTTTTGACCAGGTGGAATATTTATAGTGTCATAAATGGTCATGCTGTTAACTTCATAGTCACCCTCTTGGGAAACTAGACACCCTAATCAACTATTAGTCAGTTAATTGCAAATAAGGGATGTGACTTCTGCAGGCTCCCCATCGAGTCACTCTGGGGAGACTGACACTTGTAGGGTGGGATTTGGAGCACCTCCCACGGTCTAAAGTGGGATGGGCTGAATCTCAAAACTTCTGCTTACAAAGACCCTCACCTCTATCAAATCTGGCTTTCTGTCACCCCCCATTGCAGTGGTTTATTTTTAGTGTTGTGAGTCCCAAGCTCATGGAGATAGGTCTCCATGTTGTAGGAACTAATTGGAGAGGGCATGTTAAAACCCCTAAATTTCCTCCTGCTGTGTTTGGAGAGGGGGTGATCCTCCCCTTTGTACCCTGGGAAGATGGAGACAGTCACAGCTGATTGCATCCTGCACATAAAGGGGCAAAAACATTAAACGACTTTTATTCTGTTATAGGGCCTGGGGCTTCTTTGGGCTCAATGTATTGTCATCCTATTTGTGAGGGTTTTGCCTTGGTCTCTTGCTCTTAATTTGCATTCATCATGGTGACTCCTTTCAATACAAATGCACTTCTGTCATGTTTGATATTTTTGTTGCCTGAAAACAGCATAGCTGAATTTGAATATAAGGATGTCACCAAGCAGTTTGTTATTTTTCTTTATTTATTGCTTAGCCAACTGTACTTTGTTCATGTGCATTTCGCTGGGTATGTCTATAGATACTTATGAGTTATTACATAAATCACTTGGCAATTTCGTTATTACAAATTGGTCAATAAGCTTGAGGGAAAGCTGTGTGATTTCTTTTAAATTCCTTTTTTTTTTTTTTTTCTAAGGGAAATTTGAGGAAGCTTAAAATTCTCTTTCCTCCAGCATTATACAAAGACACAGTTCACTGTGAAAGCACACCCACCAGGGCAAGAAATAATAGTATGAATACATTTCATATGGTGAGTGAATGTTTATGGAAACATCTTCACAATATTTGCTTATTTCTTCAGAAGTACTGTCATTTATGGATAATAAAAATTATTAGTAGAAAATAGGAAGAAAAGTACAGCCACAGAAAGCACTATTACTTCGTGTGGTTTAGCTTCTTAACAGAGTGGCTTTACCTTTGCATCTGCTTCCTGGTTATTATTATTCTATCAATGGTGATAAAAGCAAAGGAGAAGGAACAGTTGTTTAATGGAATACATGCTTTTACTGAACAAATTTCTATGTAAGAATAAAATCACCATAGAATTTAAGGTATTTTTAACATTACAATGCACTTAAAATGCCTGTTGTTCTGCACAGCCTACTTAGAATTTCACTGTCTAAATTCAGCTCAGACCCCATCCTGATCATGCTATAGACAATATTTTCCAGATCACTTTGATGAAATCTGAATTTGTCCCTATACATGGATTCTACTGTTTGCATGCATTTTAATCTAGTAGTTTATCTTCTTGCACCCACCCACTTAACATTTTGTTCTGGAATAGTCTAGTTTTGAATAGGAGTTGCTTGACTTCAATACAGTGGGAGCATCCACTGACCCATCGGGGGCTCCATGCCACAGCCTGGCCTGGGACTGGTTTTTCATATCACCTTCAGGTCAGTGTTAACATAATCTATTGCACATACCAATGTTGTAGGGTTCCTCAGAAAGTAGGGAGCCATAAGAAAGAAAGAGTTGGGGTTGTTCAGCCTGGAGAAGAGAAGGCTCCGAAGAGACTTAATAGCAGCCTTCCAGTGCTGAAAGGGGGCTACAGGAGAGATGGGGAGGGACTCTTTATCGGGGGGGGTAGTGATAGGACAAGGGGTAATGGGTATAAGCTAAAAAAGGGTAGATTTAGACTAGACATTAGGAATAAATTTTCCACTGTGAGGGTGGTGAGGCAGTGGCCCAGGTTGCCCAGAGAAGCTGTGGATGCCCCATCCCTGGAGGCGTTCAAGGCCAGGCTGGATGAGGCTTTGAGCAACCTGGGCTAGTGGAGGGTGTCCCTGCCCATGACAGGGGGGTGAAACTCGATGATCTTTAAGGTCCCTTCCAACCCAAACCATTCTATGATTCTATGATTCTATAAGAGGATAGCAAGCTTTCTGAGTTGCTGCGGCAGTTTGTGCCTGAATAGTCTGCTAGAAAAAAATCAAATCCACACAACCTTTTGATAAAAAAGTCAAGGAGAGTCCTACTGTCCTCTGCACCAGCTTTAAAACATGGCAAATGAAGGCAGCATGAGCACTCAGATGTGTAAAATTACACATCTATTTATGTACTTGGTTGAACTGGGATCTTCTAGTGATACAAATGGAAAGGGAAGGAAGGAAAGAGTTTTCTTCTTTAAAACATCCACAATCAAAGATATTTGCTGCAGATAATCTAACATCAAACTTCAGTGGCAGATTACAGAGAATTCAAAAATGAAATCATCAGGTCTTGTTGGAAACAGGCATACAGCATCTCCTTACTACCACAGAAAGAAAAAGGAATGCCTTCCAAAGAAGCAGAAAACAAAACCCGTGGGGGAAGAAGGCTGAGATAGCTGAGTGGTAGAGATATAAGCAATGCTTGAACAATTTATATGTTCTGTGTGAAAGAGAATTTCCATCTTAGACGTATAAATTCTCCTTGATCTGCTTTGCTACACATTTACATATCAGAGCTGAAGGTCATTTAAGAGTTATAGGGCAGAACCTTTCTGTTGTGTTAATCACTTACAAGTCTAATTTCACACCATACCAGTCCTTTTTACTTGGGCTCACAGAGCCCACTACAATCTCTGTCTAAAAATCTTATAGTCAGAACCATTTACTCTCTGTACTTGAAAACAAGGAGTCCTATGATATCCTAGATAGAGAAGGGAAGCATAAACAACTATGAAAAAACTATTTTTGGATAAGCTGGAAGTGGTTTAGCTTCTGGTGCCTTTCAGGAAGCCCCAAGGCATCTCTGAGTAGTACTGAGCTGTCAGTAATTCTGACCCTGAAGGTATATGGAAATTAGGAGATTACCAGTCATTTCAGCAGTGAAATAAGGAACAGTTTTCTCAGAGTAGTAAAGGTACAAAAAACACTAGCTAGCAGCTACAAAAATTTGTTTTTGAGATGGAGTTGCATCAGGTTAGGAAGACTTAGATTAGATTGACTCAATACTCAGTGTTTCAGGGTCCAAAATTCACCCTTCTGTACCTTACAAGGGACATTACTACAACCTCCCGGCTCTGTGTCTGTTTAATCCTCAATTACTATGCAATCTTCAGAGTAAATTCTAGAGTGTAGCAGCTCCTATTCCATTAATGTAAACATGTATGAGTTAGATGTTGTCTATAATAAGATGTATAACACTATATCTAATTATATATCATTGCATCTGAAGGAAAGAAAAGATTTAGTATTAGTTCATTACTTTTCCAGACAGAATGAAATGTTTCCCAGTGTCTTAATATCCTGCTTTAAAGACCATAAAATATTATGTATTTTCTTTTGGATTTTTCTATGTTCTGGCTTTTTTCCGTATTCAGCCATTTTTCTTTCCTTTATATATTTTATTTGACATCCTAAATATTTTCTCCATGGTACCCCATGGCATGCTGAACCCTTCGTAACCTAATACATTCTTAAGTACTCCTGTAATTTTAATTCAGCAAAATGCAGAAATACAAGCTAAAATACATCCCTAAACAGCAAAGAATTTTTAAAACTGTGTTTAAGTGTACTGCTGATTCAAGGCCTTAACCTTGTTAAGAGGTAACATTAGGAGAAAAGCCTTTATCCTTTGGATGAAGCTATACATAATTGGGACATATGACAAATAAATATTATTAGCCCTCTTGTGTTTTCAGTTGCTTCTCTCTAAGCTTCTTAGTGAGCAGTAATTTCTGCAGGCTACATGATACCCTGGAAATCAATGTAATATTTCAGGTAGGCTACACCAGAATATTCTATATAGATGTTAATTATTCCTTTTATTAGAGTTTGGATTTAGAAATAAAACCCCATGGTGATTCACACTTCTTTGTAATTAGATGTAATAATTGGAATTTCTTTCATGGTGTGCTGTGGCTTTAATGTGAAGGAAAAGCAATATTTTATGCCAGTGATTTCCAATATTTATCAATTTTCCCACATTTCCTTGTGATTCTCTCTACCAAAACTTCCCATCACGCTCTCTATGTTGCTATCACTGCAATGCCCATCACTTTCTGTAGGTCAAGGAGTTTTGCATGAGTTTCTTTCTGTCCTTTTACTTCTCTAACTGCAGTTTACATGGTGGATCATTTCAGAGTGACCTTGTGAAAGGGGGTGATGTGTCTGAGGAAGGTACAGCACAAACGAAAAAGAGCCAAGGAATTTACCCCAACAAAACTGACTTTCCAGAGGGATGAGGTCTCACATCACAAACAGATCTCCCATCACATCTTTCCAAACATGTTTTTGGAGTGCTTTTGATCGTCTATTTCCCTGAGCTCAGGTGGCAGCACTCTTAGTCACATCCCACTGAAAGATGGGATTGCATAAAGAAAATGGGCTACATCTTTGGTTATGTTGTAAACATATTAAATATGCAGCTCAGGAGTAAATTTGGGGTTTAACAGCTGTCTAATATGTACTTGTTGCAAATAATCCCCTCATGCTGATATCTGGAATTTCCTGGGTTTGCGGACAATCATCCTCCCTCTCATGGGGAATGACTAATTTAAAAAAATCTCTTCAATCATTCCTCATCGTCCAAGGATTCTCTAGTGCTGAGGGACATCTCCACAGGGCCAGGTATGCTACCTTTAGCTATTGCAAATGGGCAATTTAGAATACTTAAAGAATCACCATCAAAGGTATTAGCAAAAGCAGTTTTAGTACGATGTAAAAGTGAGACTTACAAAGTTTGATGGCAAGGTTCACTCTGTGACTGCCTGGCACAATCATTTGAACAATGATTCAAAACTACCAAGACAAAATCAAAGTTACCACAACAAATTCAAAGTTATCAAGACATAAAAATAAAAGAGGGCCACGAAGATGATCAGAGGCCATGAGGACAGGCTGAGAGAGTTGTTGTTGTTCATCCTGGAGAAGAGAAGGCTCTGGGGAGACCTTTGAGCACCTTCCAGTGCTGAAAGGGGGCTACAGGAGAGATGGAAGGCACTCTTGGTCAGGGAGTGGAGGGATAGGATGAGGGGTAACAGCTTTAAGCTGAAAGAGGGGAGATTTAGACTAGATATGAGGAAGAAATATTTTCCTGTGAGGGTGGTGAGGCAGTGGCCCAGGTTGCCCAGAGAAGCTGCGGATGCCCCATCCCTGGAGGGGTTCCAGACCAGGCTGGATGAGGCTTTGAGCAACCTGGGCTAGTGGGAGGTGTCCCTGCTTGTGGCAGGGGGGTTGGAACTAGGTGATCTTTAAGGTCCCTTCCAATCTAAACCATTCTGTGATTCTATGATAAAATCAAAGTTACCCTACTGCAAGGCTATGCACTCACCAAAGATCTGCCATTGGTAAAATGTCTCTCTGCCTTGAGGAGTAACCTTGATAAGTGTCCCATTTCAAGGGGAGGCCACTGCCGCGCAGCCAACTGCTGAGCAGGGAGGGCTCAAAGAGAGCTTGGTTAGGCTGTCATATTTATGGAATGAAGTGGTTGGCTTGTAGTGAAATTACATGTGATGGAAAAGGTATGCATGAGACTCCTTGTACCCACAACTTCCTTTGTTCCTTGATAAATGAGTCTTAGAAAAGTCACCTGCTATTCCTGTGTTAATTGCATGATCTGTGTTCCAAGCTCATTTACACAGATGCTCACTGTGTCACTCTGCTGCTTTGTGGGTTTTCAGAGAGAAGATTGGAACTAGAGAAGTTCTTGGCATGGTTAAGGCTTAGGCCTTTACCTCCTTTGGAGCCTGTATCAAATTACTGCTAGTTTGGTTAAGAGGTCGAGTGCATCCATCATGTTAGCACAGTCATAGTAAGCTAAAGGAAAAAATATAAACAAAATCCAACTTATCATCTAGAAATTACTCTGACATGTGTTCATCGTCCTCATTTTGAATCTTCTGTTCTTAAAGATGTTAAGATCCAGCACTTCGTTATCATTACTTAAGAAGATGCAAAACAATGGTCAAATTCAAACATGGATTCAGGTTTTGATCAGCTAGTACTGAAGATTTGAAGTGATAGATCAAACATGTGTTTTGTATTTTGTGATTATTGTGCACGTCAGCCAATATATCAAAATAACATCAACTGGTGAAGTGCAATAGCTTCACCCTTGTTTCCAATATTCGTTTTCCTTCACTTCTCTTTTTAATATTACTTTTGTAGGCTATTCCTCATTTTCACAGTAGTAGCTAATTACTGAAATACATAAAACGCCTGCAAAATATTTTTTTTGTGCTGAGTTTACAACTCTTTATTCAGTATTCCAAACTTTCCAGAAGAAGGAAGCACTAGTGGAGGGAAGAGAGGGTTCATAGTAATAGAAATCAAATCATTGAACAATAGAACAAGAACTCCATGGCTGGATAGAGAGCAGAATTATGGGGAAATTAGGAGACAGCTGACAGAGAAGCAAAGCTGAACACTACAAAGGACATTCGCACAGCTTAACAATGCACAGTATTTCAGAGCTAAGATATCCAGCCTGATGTGAAATTCAGATTATTTTAGCCTAGGAGCAACAAAAATATTTTTCTGCTCTTATTCAGATGTTCTATTAGAATTTCGCAATAGTAAGGGGCTGTCTCATATCTGAATTGCAAAATTTCCAAAGTGAAGGATGCTTGGATGTTAGTCACAGCTGAGTGCATGATGGCTGGAGAACCTATCGCGACAAGTGATGGCCTACACCAGTAAATGCAATGCAATATGCCAAGGGAAACAAAAGGATTTTAAAAATACAGGGAGAGGCTGGGGGAGCTGGTTTATTGAGCTGTGAGAGGGGAATGACGAGGAGGACGCTTCTGTCTTCGGATACTTAACAGAGAGCTACAGAGATGGCAAAACAAGGCTCTTCTCAGAGGTGTAGAGTAAAGGGCAAGAGTCTGTGAAAACAAGGTACAAAAAGGAAAATTCTGGTTAAATATGAGGAGAAATGGAAAAAAAAAATTGCAATGAGAGTGGCTGAACACAGGAACAGGAGCCCAGAGAAGCTGTGCAATCTTTAGCCTTGCTGGTTTTCAGAACTCAACTGGACAAGGCCCCAGGCAGTGTTTTAACACATAAAGTGGCACTTCGCTGGGTGGAAGTCAGATGAACAATCTCCAAAGGTCCCTTCTAACCTGTGGTTTTATGTGCATGTGAGAGAGTCTGTGTTAACAACATAATCATGTGCACGGTTGGTTGCCAATGGCAAGTTTGAGCCACAACACAGTCTAGCTTCCTGTTCCAGATGTTAGAGATGTGGCCTATAATTCTGACAGCCTATGACAATCACTAGTAACGCACATAATTTAAACTGAGATACAGTTTTTCAAAAGTCATTCTTCTGTAATCTTACTAAAAAACAACAATGTGCATGGTATAACAAATGTATTTAGCCTGTTTCTTTGATACAGGGCATCTATCCAGCCCACAACACCCATATGGGAGGAGTAAGTGATTTCAATTTGATTGCACTCTTCAGTTATGTTGTAAGAATATTTCTGATTCACAAAAAATTGGGTATAATTAGAATTTCCTGGTATAGATTAAAACAACAGCTCCATTGGCCAAATGTTGAGTACTTTTTACTCGAATTTACACAACAGTGTCTGGGATCATTAAGTTGCTTTATTTTGTTCCAATGCTTTCAGTCTGTCATAGCGCTTCTTACTAAGCTATCCCACTCGCAGATTAATACAGGCTGATGTTTTTGAGCATTTGCTCATAGTCTGCAAGCATAATCAGAAAAGAGAAACCATTTCAATCAGAAGAGAAGTCATTTTGATTCCCCGAAAGCTTATAAATCATCTATAACTGAGATTTCTGCTTTCAGGATCATTGCTTTTCCCCATTACATACACTGAAATTAATGTTTGCTGAAAGCAAATAAGAGTAAAATTAAATATTTTCTGATACAAATGATAATTGGGCACTTCTCTGATAAGATAGTTTTATTTAAACAAAATGTACTCTTGTAGCACTGCATTTCCGATTCCACAATCCTGTAATCTTCAGGCTGTTTCTTTTACAGTCATCATAATTAAAGGCAGGTGCTCAATTTAGCCACCAGAAGGGATGAGTTAATGGTGTAATTATTAGTTGTAAAGGATTTTTAATTAGAATTATGAAGTATTTGAGTGTGTAAAATGCAGGTAGATGCTCATCAGATTTCATTTTTTTTAAGTACGTAGACACCTATCTCCAATAAAATGAGAAGGGCTTGAGCTCCTAAGTATTTTCAAAATGTCATTAGGAGCTTATTTATGTCTCAGAGCACTAATTAAAAATGTTCCTTTGTGCAAAATTCAGATGTAAATTGTCATTCAAGCTTTCTGGTGTCTAATACATATTACTAATAGAAGTTTAACATCTTCCTTTGTTCCTAATGGAGTGGAAAGCATTACATTGTGTTGTAGCATTTTATCCTGATTTCTTTTTTCCAAATAGAGAACAAAAACATTTATCAAACAATTCTGACTTAGCTACCTTGTTGTTAACAGTGTTATCCATTTAGTAGACAGTAGATTTTTTTTTTTCCTCAACATAAACTGGACATATTCTTCTAAACCACTGTTTTTATTTTTTGCCTTTAGCTTACACTACCAGGTTCTACACCTCACGAATAACTGCCTTCTGCTTCATTCACCAGTTTTTATTAATTGCTCCTAAATTTGCATGAAGTGCATTTTGCTGGTTTGTAGATTTCAAATTTTCATAGCATTTTGACTGTTTTTTTTGTTGAAAAGCACAAAATTGTCAAAACACAGGAAAAAAAAAAAACCACCCTACAACGATATATGTATACTGAGGACTTCTAAATTAGTTGTTAATACTCAGAAAAGAGATCTTGGAATTGCAATAGTTGTTTCTTTGAAAGACTGAGGTCAGTCTTTGATAGGATCAGAAGACAAGTAGAATATTGAGCTGCCATTAGAAAAGGGGTAGAGAACAAAAGAGCATCTCTATTTCATTGGATGGTTCCTTGAATGAATTTTTAATGGCACATGTACTAATCATGCTACTATGACAACAAAAATTAGAAGTGTACTGAGAATAAGGATATGGAGGATCAGGGGAATGGAATATCTTGCATGAAGGAATTGATAATCATTTGAAAAAGAGATGAGTGAAAGGTGTTTAGTAGGATCACAAATCAGGTCCACAAAATTGTGGAAAATGTAAGTTTATCACTTCTGAGGATAAGTAGGGTCTACCCTTCACCCTTGAAATTATGAGTAGACTAATTCCATCAAGGGATGTTAAAAGTTACAGTTCCCAAGAAGTCTCAGCTGTTTACTTCTGGAATGTAGAAGAACATATAGTAGAAAGAATAAGTTATTATTATTTCTTTTTGCTTAGGAAATTATCAATTCCTAAGCTTCAACTCCTGCTCATGATTGGAAGGAATCTATTGGACTAGACGGACCTTTGGTCTGGGCTACTGTCATGTAGCTCTTATGTACTTAGTTCCTGTAAAAATTGTTACAAAATACGTTTGCCTTTTTGGTTTTGGTTTGGTTTGGGGTTTTTTTAAGACATTTTTCCAATAATTTCACTCAAATTTTTTCTTCATTTCTGGGAAATAATCTCATATTCCTAGCTTCATAGGATATTTTTTTACACAATTTTGGAGAAATTATGTCTGTATGTGCTTACAGGTTTCATGTACTTGCCAATTCATTTGTCAAATGATGAACATGCCTGCATATAATACAAGACTCATGATTAGATCAGGGAGACCAAAACAGAACAACACTTAACAAATGTTGTATTTAGGCAACAACAGCTCTAGCTACCATCCATACTCTGCCAAGATAACTATATGAGATTTAATGAGCGTTCATATTTTTTTCTACTGATATATAATGTAGTTAAATGGCTAAACATTTTTACCTACTGCATGAGAACAGATGCTTTTTCCTCTAGTTACTTTACTCCATATTGTGTCTGCTCTCCTTATAACTTCTAAAATGGCTTTGTGACAAGTACATATTCATTGCTTAATAGTAACTTCATTATTTTTAAAATCTAAAACAGGATTTTCAGTATACTTTTCTTCCTTTTCTATTTTTGGGGGGTTTTTTTGTGTGTTTTTTTTTTTGTTTTGTTTTTTTTGTTGTTTTTTTTTTTTTACATTCTGACACATCTCATCACATGCTGTGCCTGTGATGTGTGCAGACAATGGACTTCTGTTAAATGGAGATTTTTGCAGAGTAACATGGTTGTCATGGATTCACACCTTATAAGACACCGATATGAATCTCAATGCTGACCGAGCATAAAGGCAAGTCATAAACTCAATATTTCATCCAGATGATTCATTTTTCAAGAATACATGCTAATCATGATGTCCACCATTGGTATACCCTTTGTCTTATTCAAACTAATCAGAAGCTTTTCACATGCTCTAAGACTGTCTCATCATTTCTATTAATAGAGAATGGAAATTATAGTCATTTGGAGACCACATGAAGGGAGATCTTCTGTGGTACTGAGTAGATACACCCATTGTGATCTATGACTTTTATGACGCCTATGATGTCTATGTTTTCCACTTTCAACCAACATCAATGTCTACGTTACAATGCTAATATGCTTCTTACACTATCACAGGATCAAGACAAATTACTTGCTATTCAGAGGTCATAGTTCCTCCCACGTTCCCCCAGCAGCTTAGTTTCATCAGTCTTCTATTGTAAATGGAAGAGTTTGCTGTTCTCTGTATGTTCAGCTAACTCGGGTAGTAAGCAGGACACTGTGACCTGCATCGCTGCATTTCCCTGACATTTTTTCTCCTTTTTCTATAGTCAGAGGCA
This sequence comes from Pterocles gutturalis, assembly GCF_000699245.1. Classification (NCBI taxonomy): domain Eukaryota; kingdom Metazoa; phylum Chordata; class Aves; order Pterocliformes; family Pteroclidae; genus Pterocles; species Pterocles gutturalis. The sequence continues at coordinate 44,336 of NW_010097474.1, forward strand.
ATTTTGCTGACCCACTAGGAAAGCTTTGAGGAGCCTACTTGTTTCTTCTCCAGCATGACTATGGGCAGATCATGATAATTCAGACCTGGATCAGCAAATATGTTTGTTGGGACCCATTAGTATCTCTTTGAGTAATTCTTGTTAAAGAACATAGCACTTCATAAAGGTAATATTTAATTCAGCCTTTTTCAGGGCAGCAAGCGATAATGATTTAACCGAGTAGCTTCAAAGAGGAGCAGAACAGAATCAGGAGGACCTCATTTAGGCATAGGTGTTTCTATTCATAATAATTTATTATAAATGATAACAGTGATCAATAATAAAGGAGTATGGATTGGAATAGGGAAAACAAGCTAAAAATCTACTTCAATTGATATGTCTATTAAATCTCTCAGACTTGAACGTGGTTTCAAAAAGTTGTCATTATTTGATTTAGTAGTTTGTTGGGTTTTTTTCTGTTCTTTACAGTTCTGACCCAAACCAATGAATTAAATCAGCTTATTTCATGGCATTTTTGACCCAAGAAAGGCAAGAAAAACAAGAAGTGTCATCACCCCACATTTTTTCTTCTACTCTTTCTGATTTCTACAAATTAAAATTTATCTACATTGTTCAATGGAATAACAGTCAGAAAAGATAAATGCTTTTGAATCCTGTATCAAATTGCATACTTTGTAGTTCACTGATCCAGAAAACATCTGAATGTTCTGAAATGTTTTCTTCATAATGGAGGCTTCGCTAAATAAGTGAAAAATTGACAAAGGGTGTGGATGCTGAACAAGTGTACTTGTAGTGATAATGTTTTAGTGATACATTTTATGGTGTTCAAGATATTTAAATATATAAGAAAATGTAAACCTTCCAGGAATTGTCTTGCATTCTTTTAAAATATAAGAGTGTTGACCTTATGTGAAATCTCTACATTGGTGAGCGGCTGTTCCCATGAATAGCTTCATTCACCCTCTAAAACAGTTGTACGAGTGAGTGATCTCCAGCATCAAAAAAATAAAGGAAAAAATGAACAGTTCACATGTAAAGGTATATATATTTAATTAAGATCATATACACATTCATTTGTGTAGCCATGGGGCTGGAAAACAGCTTCATATGTTTTAATTTCCTATTAGTAAAATCAGAGAATTTCTGATTTTCTGAAGGTAATTGCTAGATGAGTAGTGCCTACCTTGGAAATGAGCATATGTATAAGGAACTAACAAAAATAAGTTCACAGTAATTTTATAAATTAAACTGATATTTGTCTCTTGACAAAAAAAAAACAAAAAAAAAAAACAAGTGTAGACAGCTAAAACCTGCAAATCTGTAACTCAAATTTAGTTTCTGTTATCAGAACTGACTACCGAATATAAATGTTTGATTAAACAAGAAAGTGAGGAAGTTGGATTTTCTGTGCTATCTGCTGCTTCACTAAGCCTCTTGGATCAGAGAAATAAAAACAGAAACCATCGATGAAGTTATACTAAAGCCTGATAAATGTTTTCTTTGGCTTAAAGACCAAAGCAGATGGTTCAAGGTGCTCCAGAAAGCTGCAGTAGTACCAGACCCTACACTGGGATACAGTATACATACATACTTTACATTAACTCTTACAGTGATGGCAAAGGGTGGATGTTTCTGTGGTCAGAATTCATAGATGCCAAGTGTCCAGGGCTACTAAACAAAAAAATAACACTTTTGATTCACAAGATCCTCAAGGTGCTCTCCGAGTCACAGGTTGTTGCAAATGGTGGTTGTTGTACTCTGGTCGTCTACTAATGGCTTTTTTGAAGACAGATTTCTGGATTTGATGAGAATTTAGCTTGACTCAATATGATTTTTTTTCCTATGCTTGTGTATTTTCTTGTAGCTAAACAAACTAAATGTATTTTCTAAAGCAAGGAGTGACAGTCTGTCCAGTTAAATCAGCATTGGTTTAAACTGAATTGTCATGATTCATCTCACTTCACCGCAGAAATCTCCAGTGTGAATGTCTATGTCAGAGCAAGTAATCTACACTTTATTCTCAATGGAGATAAATAGGCACTTTCACGTTGTTATTCAGTGCATCTTAAGGTAGATATCTAAAATGCATTATGTCATTAAAAGGTAAAAACTGCGAATGCTGTGAAATACATCTATAGAAATGCCCTAGCAGGATACTTACTGTAATAATTTTTTTTCACATGACCTCTTGACCCCTGATGTGAAACCACTGGGATCCAATCAGAAATCTAAATATAATCATTCATATCTCTCACGCGTTCCTTCAGGACTCTTTAAAGGAAAGGTATGACATAAAACTGCTGTCAAAGAACTTTATTTTACTCAGTTGCCAGGCCATTAAGAAGCATACTTCATTTTTATTTCTGAAATAATTGCAATTTCAGTATTTAAAAGAATGTAAGGACTGCCCTGCTAGGGGGGGGGGGCGCATCTAGCCCTGTATTTGTTCTCCAGGAGCAGCAATAAGAGAAGCTGCCTATGGAAAGCATCAAATTCTGACCACTGTCTGCAGTCCACTTTTCCTGCATTCTCCTGACATCCAGAGCTGTTGGTTTTGAGATATTAGAGGTTACATCCTTGCCTTTTCAGTTTCTTTTAAAGGGTCTGCTGTCTATGAATTTTTTTGACTATTTTTACACCCATTTCTGCTGACATCGGGTTTTGGAGGTTCACTTTTCATTGCGTAAAGAGGAGTTTCAGTTACCTCTTTTAAACTCTTCTCTTGCGAGCTTCAGCCAGCATGCCATCTTTCTTGCATTGTCAATTTTGAGTGAAAAGAAAAAGCCAAACAGTTCTACATTCCTCTTACTTTCTCCCTTTTAACTTTGGAAATCATGATCATATTCCTCCTCAGCCTTCTGTCCAGAACCCCACCCTCCTCCCAGGGCAGCTGCTCCATCCACTTGATCATTGTGATTAAACTGCTCTGAACCTTTTTGTAACTCCACAACATCCTTCTTGAGATGAGAACAGATCAGCACATAGCACTTCAAAGTGGGGGTATGTAAAGCTTTTATACTGTGGCCAAAGATGCTTTCTCTTCTGCTTGAAAAACCTTTCCTGATGATACTCAGTGTTAGTTGAACACTAGGGCTTGTCCAAAAGAGTGGGACCTTCAAATAGATGCTCCAAATCAGGACCCAGGGAAGCACGTTTTTCCACTGGCCATGCAGACAATCATCTAACTTTGAGTAGCCTCCTACACTAGAAACCTAGAGGTAGATGATCTGAAAACTTCCTAAAACTGAAGAAAGGAAAACTCCATGCCTTTTGTTGAATTTCCTGGACTCTGTATCTAAAGTTGTTCAGGATTTGGAAAGACAGATCTTAAGACTATAACACCCATGTGAAAACTCTAAGTGAAAATCTGAATAAGGAAAAGATAGTTTTATTTATATCTCATGCCTTAAGGGTAAGATTTACCCTGCTGGGGTTAAATGGGTCTTAAGAGATAAATGGGCCTTTGCAGAGGTTCAAATCCCATGCAAAGAAAATAAAGAATGAATCAGAAACTACAGGAGTTTGATGTGTGGGGTTTTAGTAGGAAACATAAACTTCCCAAGAGCGTAAGGAACATGAAGATTAATTGAGCTCATGATGGCCTCAGTTTCTTTCAAGGGTTTTTAACTGATTAGATATGACTTGGACCTTTGTTCAGAAGAAGAAATTAGAAATCAAATCATGGTGCTTGAAGAAACTGATAGTAATTACAGTTCAGCAGTAATGACTTACTAACACTTTCAGTCTAGCGTGACTTATTTGATTTTTTTCACTACATAATTTTGTTCCAGTTCTTCTCTTTATCTTCAGGGCAAATACAACGGGTGATAGTTTACACACACAGTGACTCACCCGTGCACACACGCACTCACAGAAATTGAGGTGTTTGACATGGTACAGGTAAGGCCAAATGTTTATAGTCATATATCAATTTTATCCCTGCAAAAGCTTGCAATCAGGGGCAAATTCTGCCAGAGAAAACCAATACTATAATGTAACACATTGGGCCATGAAATGCATTAACCACTGAATTAAATCTTGATGAATGTTTTTTTAACTTTTCTTTTTTTTTTTCTACTGAAGCAATAGTCATGTGTGTGAAAAGTCCTCTCTGACCAGCTTCAGGAGATTTTCTAAACTCCCCCTCTTTATTCATGCTCCAAGGCCCCCATTATTAGTTTGTACGGAATACCTTCATAAAACCACCTATTAATGCAGCATACGAGGCAGTGCCAATCTCTCCTGGAAACAGCCGTAATACTGACTGCCAGATATTTCTATTTCTTCTGCATGTTAAAGCAACAGCTGTATGTTCTCTCTTTAGTGAACATAAAGGGGACAACAAGGTAAGGTGACGCATACAATTGAAACATCTTGTAATGCATTAAATCAGATAAACTTTATGTAACATTAAGAAAAAAAACCACAAAACCAAACCGAAAAACCCAAAGTGAAGTCTTCTTTGCAGCTACTAGATTTCTACACCTTTAATATAAATCCAGAAAAGACCCGAGAGGGCAGGCAATGTCAATTGCAACTCTTCTTCCTCCAGTTTCTCACAAAACGCATTTCCCTGAGCTGACGTGCTGTTTTAAAAGTCAAATCGGGGGATTATTTGTTACACATTTCTTGTAAAAATCAATGAGGAGAAAAATGTACCTAAAACCTCACATTTTATCACAGCTCAGAAATTCTACAGTGCACTAAGCCAGCCTGTATGGTGTGTCACTTGTTTGTTCTTTCTTTAATAAGACAATTTAGGAGTCCATAATGTGCCTTACATGCATGATCCATTTTGCCTCTTGAAAGAGCTCCTTCAGCAAATCTTTTGTCATATTTGATCTTTGATTTTTTTTTCGCTTCTTAATAGCTCTCTAGTTATTGAAATGCTTTAGCAGAGGAATGGTGAATCAGTCCATGAAACACTATTAATGTCTCATTATTAATGTCTCATTAGTGGATATTTGTCGTCAGGATTGCATGGTACATAAACATAACTAAACGGTGGAGAGAAACGATCTGGTAGCTGATATTTGGAATAAAAAATAATATTTCAACTCAGAGAGAATCACTGTTTTTTCTGCCCTATAATGTCTAAAAAAACCAAGAAAGAGTATGTATTTTTCATAGAATCATAGGACCCCAGAATGGTTTGGGTTGGAAGGGACCTTTAAAGGCCATCTAGTCCAACTCCCTTCAATGAACAGGGACATCTTCAACTAGAGGAGGTTGGTCAGAGCCCCGTCCAACCTGACCTTGAATGTTTCCAGTGATGGGGCATCTACCACCTCTCTGAGCAACCTGTGACAGTGTTTCATCACTCTCACAATAAAAATTTTAATGTTAATTTAGCATCAAGATTAACAACATGGGTCAAGTCGGTCTTTGACATATCTGAAGGGACACAATGACTAAAATAAGCAAAAACATCACCATTATGAACTGGACTATTTTGTTAGGAAAAAATACAAAATAAAATGAGAATGAAATGCAGCAAAAAAAAAAAAAAATCAAGTAGCAGAATGAGCACTGAAACTCATGAAGGGAGCCTGATTTCCCATGGCTTGATGACTCATTTTTCAATTAGTTTTTCATTAAGGATTGAGCTCTGAAGGATCTGAAGCTGGCATATTTGTAAGAGCTTGTGCTGCTGTGGATGCTCTGTAGTCTAATACCCTCAGGCTGCTGTCTTGGCCTCAGCTTGGCCACTTTCGGGTGTCTTTCTTCTTCCATGGCTCCTGCTTATCTTTGACTTGACATCCATTCTGTCGGCTTTCTCTGAGGGTGGTAGATAAGCTTCAAATTTATCAAAGCTAAACAAACATTTGAATAAGTGGAATATCTGATTATAGGGACTGTTCTGTAGGAAGGTTGGCTACAAATGGTTACATCAGCCTTTGTATGTTTCTTTGTACAAAGCTTTTAACAGAGATTGCACCTCTGATTGTTGTTGTAAATTCTAAGTGTTAGTACTTTATTCCTAAAATTATATGGGGGTCTTACTTCAGTATTCCACAAATAGCTCAATAGCCATATCAAATATTTTTGGCTCAGGGTTGTTAAAAACACTAATAGTTTATACATGGACACTAGTGAACAACCCCAAATCCTATTAAAGGAAAGTCAGTGCCTTAGTTACTGATAAGAACATAGGAGTAGTCTACTGAGCGAGAGCAAAGGTATACTGGGGAGAACTCAGTTCATTTTCTAGTCATTCTAACTTTCATTTATGTACAGAAACTATTGCTACTGCAAATTACAATATAATTGCATTATCCCAGTAAAATAAGTAAACTCTGTTCACTGGTAGTGCTCAACGAACTCTCTCCCGCTGATCCAGCTGGTATTTCAGAGGCTTTCTTCGTCTCCCCGAAGGCTGCTTTCTCTTGCTTTCTCTCTTGCAATGTAGGGTTCCTTCCCTAGCTTTGAATAGCCTGCTAGACACTGTGTAACTGCCAGAGAGAGAGATGTTCCTGTCTCACATGCGTGCTGTGCTGCACTTGGGCTGCGGGCTGTAATACTCTCTATATCGGAGCTAGTTTGTCATCAATATTTCCCCCTCACAGCATACTGAGAGTGATCTTACCCTTAAAGTTAGTGTTTTTCTGGCACAGAAAAATAATCAAAAATTTTTCCATTGTTCCTGTTTTCTCTTCTAATATGTTCTCTATTGTAATTAATATTCTATATTAGAGGTGTACCTTTTTCTTTGGTATAGCACAGTTGACTGCTGACTAATCTGGCTTAGTGCTTTCTGATTTATCATTTGCAGTGTATTTTCAACTTGTAACAAAAACATGCTGCTAAATATTTTATATGAGACACAACAGATAATGTTTATATAACATCTTTCCAAATGTACTTAATTAAGATATGGGGAAAAATAAGATAAAAGAACAAGCAGAAAGTTGGGACATGCACCTTTCAGTTATGCAATCATGTCTGGGAATAGCAAGCATCTTTCTGGAGAAGTTCATGTTAGGGATCTGCCTATTTATCTGCCTCTTTACAAAACCCAGTGCAGTGTTTCCTCAAAACTGAACTTGAATTTTAACTATGGAAATCTTAACCATGAAAATAGCTACAGTAAATATGATCGATGGCATTCGAGTTCATTTCTAAGATTTGGGTAAATAGTGGGAAGATACATATCTGACATTCATCTCCTTTATACGGTTAGAAGCAAAATGTTAACATTCAAGCCACCATTCCCTCTCCTCTCAATCATTTTATTTTGCTCAGTTGAAGCAAAATTTTGAGTTAACAGCTGCAAATCTCTTTTGGTACTAGTTGCTCTTGGCTTATTCCAAGAGAATTGTGCGAACACACTTAGAGCACAATAATTTAATTGAATCTCTGCCACATGTAAGCTGGCTTGAAATTGTTCTTTTTTCAACATGATGGGTGAGCCCTAACGTGCGTGTATCTTGATTTTCAAGAGAAGTGTAAATAGGAAATCCTTGCATAAGAGACAATTCCTGCAAAAAGGGCTAAATCTGTTTGAAAGGGTTTTGATATTTTAAAGAGATTTAGAAGTAAATTTTGTCAAGCAGGTTGAGTAAGCTAGAATTGTAAATGTGACACAGAAGATGATGTGGAGGTAATAATGCCTTTCTAAACAACGCTGCTTAGAGAATACGGAAAGAGCAGTAACAGACTTATTAGTATGATGGTAATGACTTAAGAGACAAAAATAATAGAGCTAAACATCTGTGGTTTACCTTCACCAGATGCACCATCTAATTGTCTGCAAATATCTGAAAAGCATAAACAACAAGGAACAACTCGTACACACCATGTGTGTGGGTGAGAGCAGGTGCGGTGCAGTCCCTGAAGCCTGGGTGAACCCCAAAAAGGGCCATGGTTCACGCAGTCTTATATTTTCTCTTCTCTTTCCTATTCTATCCAGTTTTATATTGCGTCCAATGTAACTAAAGATATTATACTAATTTCTCAGAGTACTGGAAGCTCTGAGTAATTCGGTAGCTTGTTACAGTGAGCTCTTTGGTTTCTTTCTGAATTGTGTTGTACAAAATTTATATTTCCTTTCAAATGATGGATTATTACTTTTCCTTTATATTTCCCTTTGGTATTATTTAAAGGAGTAAATAGAAACACTCAGTTGACTTACATGACATCTCTGATTTAACAAGCCCCTGTGACATCAACTCTTACTTAACTCTGAAATTAAACAGCCCTGATCTTTTTCATCTCTCCTCACATGGCAGTCTTTTCATGCCTCTAATAATTTCAATTGCCCTGCTACAGACCTTTCCTGCTTCTGTTATCCCTTTCTTTGAGATGGTATGACCAGAATTGAGCACAGGATTCAAGGGAGGACGTGCCATCAATTTATATAATGGCATAATAATAGTTCAGAAATTTGGGACATTGTTGGACTTACTGCATATACTTACTGCACAGTTATGAATAGTTCACTAAATTCAGTGAATGATTATTATCCTATTAAGCTTTCAGAGGAACAGAACTGAAAGGTTAAGGGTTCATTTCTTCATTCCTTTTTTTCTTTTTTCCTTTTATTTTTTTTTTTTTTTGAGGTACTGCACTGTTTTGTTTTGTTTTGTTTTGTTTTTTTTCTGGGAAAAAGTTATTTTTCTGCATTATAGCTCACATGGGGCAATGTTTTGGATTTCTGCTGAAAACAGTGTTGGTAACACAGAGATTTTCCAGCTATTGCTGAGCAGTGCTTACACAGAGTCAAGGCCTTGTCTGCATCTAACACTGCCCTCGTAGTGAGTAGGCTGGGGATGCACAAGAAGTTGGGAGGGGACATAGATAGGACAGCTGACATTAGCTGACCAAGGGGGTAAGAACATATATACGTAGTCACCATCCCTGGGGGTGTTCAAGAAATGTGTAGATGTGGTGCTTAGGGACATGGTTTAGTTAGGTGGTGTGGGTTGATGGTTGGACTTGATGATCCTTGAGGTCATTTCCAACCTTAATGATTCTATGATTCTATACATACACACACACACACATCCCAAACCATATAATGTATAAATCTGAGGAAGAAGAAGGAAGGAGGGGACATTTGGAGTTATGGCATTTGCCTTCCCAAGTAACTGCTCTATGTGATGAAGCTGTGGTTTCCTAGAGGTGATTGAACATCTGCCTGCTGATGGAAAGCAGTGAATTAATTCCTTATTTTGCTTTGCTTGTGTGCACAGTTTTTGCTCTACCTATTAAACTCTCCTTATCTCGACTCATGTTTTATCACTTTTACCCTTACAATTCTTGCCCCCATCCCACCAAGGAGCAAGTGCTTGTGTGTGGGTTACTGCCTACTGGACTTAAACCACAACAGGCACAGTACATGGGATACACCTCAGGAAGACAGAGGTAGTGCTTGCATTAAGTTCTCCTATCTTACCCGGAAGATTTCTGGGTTGGTGAGCTCTGTAACTTAAGAATAAGTCCTGAATGTTAAAAGATGTTAGTGTGTCTTCTCCCCTTCTATAGCCAGTTGAGAAAGGGCAGTTTTCAGAACATTTCATACCCTGTTTCTGTGGATGACAGCCTGTTTAAGCGTCTTTTGGCACCTAACACTAGGTGTAGTATACTTATACACACACACATGAAATATGGTGACTATCCTGTAGAACAGTGATTGTCCAGGTTCCAAAAGAAACAAGATAAATAGGATTTCATCTTCTTTCTCTGCCTACATACCTTGACTTCTAGATGTTATTAAACTGACATGTTGACCCCTGAGTGGTAGAAGACAAACCCTTTACAAAGAGTGGAAGAAGACAAACTCTTTACCAAAGAGTGGAAAACCTAGGGCACCATGAGTCCAGCAAGAACTATGTCACAATCTCTGGGAAGACAGACAGCTTTGATGACCCTTGGTAGAAAACATAATTCTGCCTGACCAAGATCAATGAGAATTTTACCGGACTAGCTGTGTTCTTGTGGCAGATATTTGGGTCCTAATTCTACTAATTCCTACACTGAAAAGGAGGGTAGAAATTTGGCTTGCATCCCAATTTAGTCCTGCTACTAATGAAGATAAGATAAAAAGAAACAACACAAGAACTCAAAACTAATTTGTGCATAATTAAGAACCTACGTACTCACTAAATTACAGGGGACGTATCATTGCTAGGCAACAATTGTTCGTGAAAGATCAACTTCTACTTAAGACAGTTAGAAAGATAATAAACATAAAGCAGCTTTAAGTATATCCTTAAAAGGAGACTAACACAAAGCAGAGGATTTCTATGGCTTTCTATTAGTGTGAGGATTATTTTTATCTCTAAACTGAAAATTAAGGCTGTCCATTATTACCTTCTGCTTTTACTGTCCTACTACTCAGTAGCTTCTCTGTCTATTTTTCATTGACCCTCTTTAAGCACAGTAACTTGCTGGAGTGATGATATTGAAGCCCTCATTACTGTACAGAAAGTTCTATGTTATCAAAATGTTTGACTGGTGTCTTCTGGATTAACTGTGTCTTTGGAATTAACTCATTTGTTAAAAAAATAAAATCTTTTCACATTTAAAAAAAGATCTGTAAGATCTTCATAAGGGCTGGGGTCAGCCTGCTGACAAGAACTGTTCAAAATGGTTCAACTCAAATGGACTGTTCAGGTGGTCCAGCCTCAAGGTCAGGTCTTAAATATGTTATTTTACATCGATTTATTACAAGTAGATAGATATTGTTGAATTTCAGGCACAACGCATGCTGCATGCCAAAAAGCCATTTGTTAACATCACGAGAAGATGCCTACTGCTATCAACAGCTCATATAGCTTCGTTGTAAAACCTTCTGCCTACTACTGGGTTTTCCAAATTTGGTATGAGATGTTGTGAACTTCAGAACTACACCACTGTTTTGGTTTTGTTTGTGTTTTGGTTTTTTGGGGGGGTTCTTTTTTTTCGTTTTGTTTTATTTTTTTTTAATGAATTCCCAGCTTCACAAATGAAATAATGTCTCACCAGCATTCAGAAATCTCTCGACAACTGGAAAACTTTGACTTAAAAGTAATTCAATTGCTAAAACATGTTTAAAAACGCAACTGGAAAAGCAGCATGAAAGTCTCCCCCCCCCCCAGAAAAAAAGAAAGAAAAATATCAGAAAGTAGTCTGCAGTCTGTGTTCAGGGCTAGTACATGAATTATGTTGTGACAGGTACTACTTATAGAACACGTTTGTTTTCTGACAAACCATAGAAGTGGAAAATCTGCCTATTTTCCATCCTTTATCTACCGTTGAGTTTATGTGGTATTAGTGCTTTTAACAGAGAGTTCCTGCTTCTGTCCTTGCTTTTGGTAGAAGAATATCCTAGCTTAACCAATACACATTTTTTACTTACATAAGTTTTAAAATTCCTTTGCTTTCCACCAGCTGACAGAGGGGACAGTCATCTTCACTCTTCTGCATTGAATCACTGCTTGGCTAAGTCAGTTTTCTAGGTACTGCTTCCATACTGAAAATAGAATACACTTGGAGATCATAACACTTACATTTGACATTTGTTTTTGATCTTCTTTTCTTTCCTTAATTTTATTAAGGGTTCCTAAATTTGGATTGGGATTTTGAGAGGTCTTTGCTTGCAGAAACCTCTTCTTTTCTGACCTCATCTTGTTCCTCCCTCTGAGGACAAGACTCTTATCTCTGCATAAGCTCTCACTTTGGATTTTCAGCAACAATTTATATCTCTCACAACATCAGAAAACTGAAATTCCACCCTCTCGAAAAATGGTGTAACAATGAAGACAACCTCAGCTTGCCTGAAGTGGGAGCTGAAGAATAGTCAATCTACCATTGTTAATCCAATTAGTAGGCATATCCTGGCCCCCAGTAGCTCTTAGTAACTGCCTTACACTTTGACTCACATCACTACAGTGAGCAACAAGCACTATGCCCCTATTAAGAGCAGCTTTCCAAAGGTGCACAGGCTTATTTTGAAGATGAAATGAGGCATATTAAAAATATGAATGTTTTCATCTGCCAAAGCTGTTTTGTGGTGGCACTACACAGGAACTACAGTCAGGGATCAGAGATCTCATGTGCTCAGCTTTGTATAAAAGCTATAATGAAGAGCCAAGGCAACAAGAAGCCACAGAGAAAAGGGGGACTAAAGAACAAGAAAACAGGGGGATGATACTCATTAGCATACCTGCATTTAAAGTCATCCTAGAAAAGGTCACAGCTCCAATACAATACCTCCGTACAAAAATTGAGAAACATCCTCTAAAAATTAGCCTTCCTGTTTCAGTTTTTGGACCTGAGCACGATAACTGCTGTTACCTCGTTAAAAGCAAAACCACCTGTCTACAAGTGACCAGATAAACACCAAGTTAATGGTTTCTGCAATCGTGTTTTTTCATAGGACAGCACTTAACTAGAGTTCTGGGTAACACACTCACTCCATAGTAATCTGCACTGAGATAATGATAAGGTTTAGTTGCTACCAGTATGAAAAAGCTTTATATGATTTTGTATTTCTGCAATGTCTAGGCAAAAGGACATATCTGTAATCTAAATAAACCAAAGGGGTGGGAAAGCATCTTCCAGACTTATTGTCATGACGTATCTCAGAGAATGAGGATCTGGCTAAATTTCAAAGTGCTGCTGTTACCATTCTGGAGAATGCTTCCCACCTGTGCAAAACACTCACTAATCACAATTAAATCTCAAGTACGTGGCAACGTGTATGGTTTATCGAAGTGAATGCAGAGAAGTAAATCTTGATTTATCCTATAGAAGCTGGATACCTTGATACCTCTATACCTCGACCAAATGTGTTAATATAAATGAAGTGACAGCAGCATAATTGCAAGAGCTTCAATTATTATAATTAGACAGCATTCATGCTTCACTGATGCTGCAATTACGTTGCTGTAACTATTCCAATATCATAGCTCGGATACCACATCCTTCTTCTTTCAGCAACAAGTCAAATCTAAGGTTGAGCTGAATTCAGAATTATTAATTTTACATAAATAGTTTAACAGAACAATGTTCTTAGTGTATGCTCTAGAAGTTTTTATTTATTGATAGCTTTCCAAACTTGAAAGAAGTTTTGGAAGTAAATACAGAAAATATTGGAGCTCCAGATAAAACTCTGGCCTCTCAAACTCAAATGAATATTTTAGTATGATTCCAGTGGGATCTTCACCCTAAAGGTAGAGTGTAGAGCAGGAAATTGTGTGGGAATAATTGCCTTTGAATAATGTAAATGGTTTGAGTCTCATTCTATTTATTACTTCAGATTCAATGTAGATAAGCTCCACTACCACCCCAGGAATATCTCTGTCATACATGGGATTTGCCTTAAGGAGATCTAGGCTTGGAACCAAAAACATTTATCAGTTGTGTTGGTATAGTTACACTTGAACTCATCATGTCTGCAGAGAGGTAGAGATTATTATATTAGTCAGTTCTGTATCACACTGTCTTGGTATTTTGTTTCTGGGGTCCGAACTAGAACTACAGACTCACAGAAATATTTTAACATGTTCAGAGTTATTTCAGAGATCTTTACCTAAATGTTTTGTTGCCCTATGCAGGTATACCCAACAATGGCTCAGTATGTTATAACTAGTATAGCAGACTCACTCTGATATCACTTATGCCGCAGTAAATTAAAATATCAGTATAGGCATCTGTTTAATTGTGTTGCAATCAGGACAGGGTAGTAAATGGCAATTTCTCCTTCATTCGTATTGTTCAACGTAGGACTAACCTCAACAACTCAATGGAAGACAGCTGATGCATGTGAAAAGAGAAGCAGAGCCTAAGAGAAAGAATTTATTATTGTTATTAGGTGAAAATAGAGCTATTTAGAATTTTCTAAAGATATTGACACACAGTCACGCATTTAAATGGAAGGCTGTCAGGCAAAAGTACAACCACAAGCTTGGTCTCTATGTAAACAGCAATTACTTAAATAAAGTATTTTTGTAAAGCAATAACCCCCTGTCTTTTTCATAGTTCTTTTCCCCAGAAAGAAAATATAAATACCTTTCAGATAAATATTTTCTTATCAAGATTTAAGGCAAACAACTACATCTTTTAATGCGATGCTACCCACGCAAGGAACAGAGAGTTTCTTCACCTGACAAGACCCTTTCAAATTGTAATTTCCTTCTTCCTGCTAAAATGTATTTCTTGACTGCTGCTTCAGAGCACTTGGAGTTTCCCCCATGCACTTAGATATTATTGCAAGTATTTGAAAATGGAGATAGATGGAAGACAATGCATCCAATTTTGAGATGATTTGCAATGGTGAAATTCCAACTAAAGCTAGTACCTGAGGTACCATCAGGCCACATTGGAAATCCATCTGAATTTCATACATCTCAATTAATTTGAATGATTCCTGTAATTTCATGCAATTTCTCACAGAATTTTCCTGCAGAATAAGAACACCTGTTTCCTTACTCATATTCAAGACAGACAGAAAGTAGACACCCATGCTAACTGTAGGGTAAACCAAGAATTTGTGGAATCTGCAGAATTCTTCCATGGGGAAAAAAAAAAAAAAAAAAAAAAAAAAAGAAACCACAACAACAAAAAACCCCAAAATTAAATATGTTGATTTAATATAGATGCATATGTGTATATGCATGTACATGCAGAAAAGTATATATGTAGAATTTTGACAATCTGTATTAATATATATATCCAAATACATGTACAAAGTTTATATTGTCTACCAAAATCTAAAGATCTGGTGTGCTTGAAGACCTACAGATCAAAATACAAATTGAACGGCACCTTACTTTTTGTAGTGCTTCGTTTTGTACAGTTCTGCACAGTTACCAGTCAAACAATTGCAGCAGACCATTGTTGGACACTTTAGCACTAAATGATTCCTGACCTGCGCATTATATCCCAGCTAACAATATTGTGGGGAATTTTTTTTTTTACATACTTTGTAAGCTAATTTAGAGATAGGAAAAAAATCTGAGGTTTATGATCAAGTGTCCTCTAAATGCCAAGGTAAGAAGCACTGCTTTTAACTAGATTATTTGGAGGCTGATCATCTAACCTAGCTTATTTGCCTAAATTATTTTCAGACAAATATCTCTTCTCTCTGGATCTATGCCCACTCCCCTGGTGGGGTAACTCCTGACCCCGAGGTCAGGTGCTGTAAAGAGCCTGGTTTTTACATTGTGTAAGAAAGACAAGGAGCGTTATTTCTTAGTCTGCCAGAGTGATGTTCTTCCAGTCTGGTGCTTGGGTTACGTGCCTTGGAGAGTGTCCTGACTTTGCATGGACGTTCATGGGCTACTGGACTAGGGTTGACCATCAGTTGAGTGCACAAGGCAAACCTGGCTTAGCTACCTCTAGGGTGCAAGACTCATGGAAAACTCTCTGTAAAACCATATCCAAGCTTCTTCTTAGGTGGAGTTAGTCACTTTACTCAAAAAAAAAAATAAAAAAATCTGTGAATAGAATATTACACACAGTGTACAGTCAGTGAGCAAACTAGGGATCTGCTTTGTTTAGATGTATAGACTTCTTGTGTACATCATGGCTGCACTTGTATGTTATTGCAAGATGGGACCAACTATGTCCCAGGTGTCCTTGCCCAGATCTTTTGAACATAGAGAAAACCCATACAATAGTATTAAAGAAAGTTTATTTACAACGGCTGAAGTTCAATGAGCTGAATCCCACCTGGTGTAGTCACATGCGTAGCAGCTGCTATGAAAATCTCTCTCCAGCCAAATCTACCTGTTTGTGTATCTCAGCCATAATCAGTTCAGCTAGCAGCTGAGGAAGCATTTCAGCTTCCCCATCATTAACCTCACAGCAGTACAGCCAGGAGCGGAGTTGTTGCAGAAAGCGCTTACTGCGAAGCTCGCTGTTCTGCTGCAAGTGGCCTCACGACTACGTTTCCCGTCTGTGACTCACACAAACCAAGTGTGGCTCATTTTAATAATGATTAGTGATAAATAAAGATATGTGAAATTTTATCCTTATCCCCTGTTAGTTTTGCTCATTTTTCTGAGGCTCCAACATGTGAAATCAAGGGCTTGGGAACCAGTCCATTTTGTGATCCACAACACGACATATCCCATTAGAGGACCAACAGGCTGGAGCACAGAAGCCATTGGAGTCTCCTACTATTTCCCATTTGACATGCTCTTTGCTTTGCCTATAGCTAATCAGCAGAAAATTTTGCCATCACAAAGAAGAGAAACACATGGTAATAAAGCAAATCCTCAAACTCTGAGCACTAAGGGCAAAAGGAAGAAAGAACCCAAATAATTTATGGTCATCTTTTTTGGGTTTGTTTATTTATTTGCTTATTTACTTGTGGCAGCATGTCTACAGTAATTTAAAATTTTAGACTGAGGCAGTAACCACATTTTGATTGAATTATTTAAAGTGTGCCATTTGACACATCTAAGAGTAATTTTAATTACTTAATAAATTGCTTTGGTGTCATGTTTGAATCTCATTTTGCATACTATATTTCTTAAAAATGAATGGATTAATATTAAAATGTAAGTATTCAAATCAAGCAATTATTTAAGCAGTTAATTACCTAATGTGAACTTAGAAATAAGAGAAATTAATGTCAGCTAAACAGCGTTAGAGTTTGACCCCGAATTCTTCACGCAGTTAATATTTTAGATGCATTCAGTTAAACCATTCATGGAAATTAGTGAGTTTAATATCTACTCTGATTGCTTACTTATTTCTGCGTTCTCTCATTAAATGTTTGAGAAAACATACAAATAGGTAGAAATATTTGGGGTCAATCGAAGAATTCCAGCTTTGCAGGTAGGAGTGTTCAAGAAGGCAGGAGGAATCTGAATTTGTTTTGCACGTATCATTGTTCAAATGGAAAGAATTTTGTTTGCAGACATTTGGTAATAGTTTCTGAGTTATTGCAAGGGAAGATATTCCAAATATTCATGGCTTGTAAAGAGAAAAATTGCCATCACCTAATCCAATTTTCTGTATACAAAAGCCAGATGGTACAACACACATAGTCTTGTTTTAAGCCCAGTAACTGATATTTCGTGTTGTAAACAAGAAATAAACACCTGCAGACATGAAACACCAATATGTCCATCTGAAAGAGTTAAATTTAGAATAAATAAGGAAAGAACCATAACCCTAATTTCCACATCTAATATGCCCGAGATCTAACTCATGGTAATATGCTAAAGCTCTCTCCACAGAAGTTGAGCAAATTGGATGTACAATGATGTGGCCTCAAGCAACTACCTAGGGGAAGAAATTGATTGCCTAATTTTAACTAAAAGTCAAACAAATTAGTGTTGAAGTCTTTAGGGACCCTTAATGATCACATGAGGGTTGGGGTTACTTATCGATAGCCAAGAAGATTTAGTGCATTTTCAAGCTTTTGCTGCTTTTCCATTTTGTGTGTAACATTTGTTTTATCTCTATTAAGCTTGGATTTCATGGCATTAATCAGCCTCTGCTTAACTAGTAATTAAGAGACAGAGCAGTAGAACACAATCTAAAATGTCAGAGGGCTCTCCAGTTCTCACCTCACTTCATTTTTTATAGGTGAAAACATCACTGACTCACTCCTAGGCAAGATGAACACAGCCCAGGTGTGAACCAGGCTGTGCAGTTGGCAATAACTGAGAGCTCCCCTCCATCAGGTTTTTCATCTGTGGACACAAATGCTGAGTTTATAACTATTCAAAGGGAAATGTTTTTAGCACAAAAAAAGAAGGTTGAGATAAGCTGGAGGTTCTTGGAGTTCTTCTGTAATATTCAGACCAGCTCAGTTCCTTAAGGCATCCTTCTTCCATGCTGTTCTTTCTCAGGGATGTGTCTCCTATGTCAATTCAATTGCCAGCAAGTCTGCAGATGATACCAATCTGGGAAGGAAATGAGCAGATAGACAGAATCAAGCTGTGGAGTGACCTGGTGGCAACTGGGACTGCAGGCAGTGTCTGAGAGATTCAGTATCAGTAAAAATCTGTCTAAATACTCATGAGGAATTTGGTGATATATGAACATCTGAACATCTGTGGTACTACGGGATAAGCTGGTAACATGTACAGAATGAGGGAGTAATTGGTTGCTATCGCTGCCTTAAAGAAATCTAAAGTTAACGACATCACTGCTTCAAACCTCCTAGCTGCTACACTTCATCACAGGTGAAAAAAAAAATACAAAAAACAACAACAAACCCTAGTGCCTTGAAATTGCCTTTCCAGGTTTGATGATTCTACTATCTCGGGAAACGTGTTGCCAGTCTAATATTATGTTTGTCAGGACTTTTCATTCCAACTTAGCTCTTCCTGCCTTTTGATATTATGCTGCTGCTGTTTTGACTTTCCTACAACCCTGTCTTTCTGTGTAAAAGGAGTTTCTAGACAAATTCATGTCTTCCTGCATCCTGAATTCTCTGCCAGAATCTGATATTTACAGTCATCTGACAGGGAATTGCCTCATTCACTGTGAGGCATGCAGTGAATGTAGAGCTCCTTGTTCCCACATGGAAAGGAAAGAAAGATTTTTCACTTCTGTGTTAGTCTAGGAAGCAGAAAATAACCTTATTTTCTTCCTGATTCCAGAGCATTTTTATGAGTTTTGGTAAATCTTGTTAATATATTCAGTTTTGGCTTTTTTTGTACAAAGGGTATACACACACATATACGTATAGATTTGGCATATCTAATTGAATAAATACATATCATAGAATCATATTTATCATAGAATGGTTTGGGTTGGAAGGGACCTTAAAGATTACTGAATTTCAACCGCTCTGCCATGGGCAGGGACACCTTCCACCAGACCAGGCTGCTCAAAGCCTCATCCAGCCTGGCCTTGAACCCCTCCAGGGATGGGGCATCCACAGCTTCCCTGGGCAACCTGGGACACTGCCTCACCACCCTCAAAGGAAAAATTTTCTTCCTCATATCCAATCTAAATTTCCCCTCTTTCAGCTAGAAACCTTTATCCTTCGTCTTATCACTCCACCCCCTGTTCAAGAGTGCCTCCCTATCTCTTCTGTAGCCCCCTTTCAACACTGCTTGAAGGTCTCCCCAGTGCCTTCTCTTCTCCAGGAGGAACAACCCCAGCTCTCTCAGCCTGTGTTTGTATGGGAGGTGCTCCAACCCTCAGACCATCTTTGTGGCCCCCTCTGGATCTGCTCCAACAGGTCCATGTCCTTCTTATGCTGAGCACTCCAGAGCTGGATGCAGTACTCCAGGTGGGGTCTCACAAGAGCAGAGTAGAGGGGCAGAATCACCTCCTTCAACCTGCTGGTCATGCTGCTGGTGATACAGACCAGGACACGGTTGGCTTTCTAGGCTGCAAGCGCACATTGCCAGCTCATGTTCAGCTTCTCATCAACCAACACCCCCAAGTCCTTCTCCTCAGGGCTGCTCTCCATCCATTCTCCACCCAGCCTGTATTTGTGCTTGGGATTGCCTCGACCCACGTGCAGGACCTTGCACTTGGCCTTGTTGAATTTCATGAGGTTTGCACTGGCCTACCTCTCCAGCCTGTCCAGGTCCCTCTGGATGGCATCCCTTCCCTCCAGCGTGTCCAACACACCACACAGCTTGGTGTCATCGGCAAACTTGCTGAGGGTGCACTCAATGTCACTGTCCATGTCTCCCATTAAGATGTTAAACCACTCCGATCCCACTACTGACCCCTGCAGGACACCACTCGTCGTCGGTCTCCCCTTGGACATTGAGCCATTGACCACACCTCTTTGAGTGTGACCATCTATCCAATTCCTTATCCACTGAGTGGTCCATCCATCAAATCCATGCCTGTCTGATCTAGAGACAAGGATGCTGTGTGGGACAGCATCAAATATTTTGCACAAGTCCAGGTAGTTATCCAACTGTACTTCTAGTTGAAAATTGTCTGAAATGAAAGTTGTAATACTATATGAGTCAATGTTTGTGAGGTGATTGGACAACGTTTATAACCCATGTAAAAGCTCAGAATGACCCTATTCTTTCATGATGAGGCTGTGGAATAGGAATGTGACTGAAGATGGGGTCATAAGCTTAGGGAAAGGAAAGCTGGAACCTGTAAAAACACAGATTCTCCTTAACTTAACACCTCATCCAAGACAGCAAGTTTGCTACTCCATCTACTTGACTAAGAAGAAAAAAACTAAACAGTAGAGTTAATGCACCCCATTAGAGATAAGTAACATCTCTGTGTTTTTTCCCTTTCTTAATTGCAAAAGTTTGGGGATGGGGGGAAAAATAACATTAAGGACACTTACATAAGCCTCATGTACCTCCATTGTGTGCAATTCCCTACTTTGATGTATATTCTTGTACAACCTCAGGGAGGTGAGTCATAAGAATCACATTTTTAAAGACATTTTAGGCATTATCTAGGCCTTCAGATCCCCTGAGCCTGGGAAAGTTTGTGTTTAGAAGTACGTAATTCATTCATTCTAGTTTGGTTTATTACCTTTCTCTTTCTGAGTACAATTAGTTGGAGCCATATAAATATTTAAGAATACCTATATAGAGAGGCAGATATTCTGTATAGATTACTTGTGTAGAGTGATCCTACCACCTAAAAGGGGGCTGGAGTGGAATTCAGACCCATGAATCAAAAGAATATGCCAACGAATCTCCTCTGAATTTCTCTTCCAGCAGGAAGAGGCGACATTATGAAATGATTAGGGGACTCAACTGTGTGCAGGAGTCCAGTGTTCTAATCCACCTGCTTAGCATAATTTATGGGGTTTGCTTGGAAGTCCTTTCACAAAAGCAAGCATAAGATCAGAGTGGAAATGCTTCCTGCCCTTTGCAGAGTAGATGGATGACCTCCAGGCTAGCCAACAAGCTCTGTTCAGCACATACTTAGAAGACGGCTTGGTTCTCTGGACTAAGAGAAAATAAAGATAGCCCATGGACAGCCCTCCATCAGAACCCTGTGCTTCAGCAAGTTTCAGACCTTCCTCTGGCAGGCAACATTTCCTACTATCTGGCTGCAGAGCCCCGTGTAAGACCAATAGACATATGTCTAAATACTCACGTGTAATGTGGCCGTATATAAACATCTGAACATCTGTGGTACTGCAGGAAAAGTTGGTAAAATGCACAGAAGGATGTGAGTAATGGCTTGCTGTTGGTGTAACACTACATTATGAAGCATGGACTTATTGACATCACTGCTTCCAACATCCTAGCTGCTATAATTCACCCAGGATCAAAAAAAAAAAAAAAAAAAAAAGTGATGTGCCCATCACATGTATAAGAAGCCTAGTTACCTAAGTAGTACCCAGAATAATCACTCTGCTAGAGGCACATACACTCTTTTGGTATGAAACACCTATGATGAGCATCAAGAGTGGGAATCCCGACATCCTGACTTCAACCTGTTGCTTCTCTTTACTTTACAAATCATAGCAAGTAGAGAAGACAGAACTATGTTGTCTTAAACAGCTGAACTGGATATACTATATTCTAAAGAAGTTCCTTTTCAGTTGTTTTTTTTCTGTGTTTTATTTTGTTACTTTTGCTGTGTTGTTTTTTTAAGGTTTTTTAGGGGGGGTTTTTGTTTTTTTTTTCTAAAGTAAAATTACTACTAATACCACACTGGTAACAACAATGATATGCAATCAAGCACAAGATGGTTTAAAAAAATAGATTTATGCTAAAATCACATCTTTTAAAATAAGCAATTCATTGCTCTAATCAGTTTTTCTTTCAGCTTTTCCACCCCTCACCATTAAAATAAGCAGGATTATTAAAGTGCATAAGCTTAGTCATTAGCAGATTGCTGAGATGCTGCAGTGATTGACATCTGTCTTTTTCTATATTAACAGCTTAATCTGCTGGTATGGCCAATCAAAACAAAAAGTAGGTTGATTATCCGGTGAGTGTTTCACTCTAACAGATCATTAAACTAGCTGTATAATCAGAATACTGATATTCTTTTAGAGTTCGCCCAATACAGGCAGACAATTCTCAAGGCTTTCAAATTACTGTGCCATCAGATATGAAGCGCGTATATGGAGGTGAAACCTACGGTAAAAAGTCTTATCACTGCTTTTTTTTTTTTTTTTTTTTCATCAGATATGAAGCAAGTATATGGAGGTGAAACACATGGTAAAAAGTCTTGTCACTGTTTTGTTTTTTTTTTTCCTAACTGAAATTCATTGTGTATGTATCTACATAATGCACCTTGAAAGTGGATGTGAAGTTGGGTTTTGTTCAGCGAGATTTTCAATTGCTCTCAGGAAAAAGAAAAAAAAAAAAGACAAAAAAAGAAAAAAAAGAAGACAAAAAGACATCTGACTAGTTTAGTTTGCCTTCAGAGTGATTCCTTGGAGCTACCTTATTGTGCTTGTATTTTCAATTCCAACCAAAGTGACCTTACATTTTGTAAACAAGGCCTTTGAAGAAGGAAAGTAGCGTTTTTATGCTATTTCACTGCCAGCTGCACTGCCTTTCATCTTTTTTCTATTATGGAGCTTTTTCAAAGGAACCAACAATGGGATTTTTTTAATTAACAGTATACCTTGACCTGCATCTCCTGGTTACAATATTTAAATTAGCAGGGTGTCAGATGGAAGTGAACAATGCTGCACTAAATCAGAAGCAGCAAACCTTTTCAAAAAAGACTGCAAACCTTTTCACAAAAACAGCGCGACAAAAATGCTTGAACACAGAGTGCTCCTTAAATCAAAATATACATAACACTCAAAATGCCTTTAAAAAAGCAAATGGAACTTAATTTGGTAGTAGTAGTAGTAAAAGCTCTTTCCATTAATGTTCCGTGATTCATCTAACATCTGCAAATGCCTAGGAAGCATTGGTTGATTAAACTTTAGAAAATTGTCAGTATACTGGTGCAGTGACATAAATTGAGAAGAGGAGCACAAGACTGCATGCAGGCTGAGTGTGCAGAGCTACCATTTTATAACTAAATCATTGAAACGGACTTATATGCCAATGTATAGCTTAATACCCCCCAAAATGCATTCACTTAAACCTCAAAAAAAAAGGTATTTTCAGTTAGTGGGGTTTCCTTCACGTTTGGAGGAACTGAGAATACACGTGGGCTAAAGTGCCACAACTGTGCTGGTTTATGGATTACTTGAATTACATACAGTTTAAAATACCCTAATCGAGAAAAATTAAAATAATGGAATATTTGATTTCTGAAGAATTAAAGTCATCAAGCTGTCAAAATGCCACTGTTTGTGCACAGCTGGTACTGCAAGCAGATCATCAAGAAAAACGTGGCATTGTCATCAGTTCTCGTGTTGAAAGTGGGCTGGGAAATAGTAGTCACATATAAGAAGTAGTTTGAGTTTTTTTAATCTGTCTTTTTTATATCAAGTTAGTATCAAAGTGGTAAATAACATCAATGACTTCTATATTTTGATTTAAACATCAAAGTCCAACTGGATTAAAAAAATGAAATTAAATGAAGTGAAACCAATAGACATGCATGTGTATTTATGATATGACAATAAAACTACTAGTAACTTAAAATTAAATCAATTAATGTTTGGAGTATACATACTTGGACCCCAGGATGCTTGGATTCAGGAGTTTTTGAATAGTTCCACTGAATACACTGCCACAGTGTGAAATATAAGATGGTGTGTCTTTCCCAACTAAATTCATGGAGGTAACAAAGCATTTCATGGCTAAAGATGTAATTTGTCATATTAATTAAATATTCCTTTTAAGAAATCTATATACAGCCTTTTCTGCTGGTGAATAATTTATACATACAATAGTGTTCTCTAAGAAAGAATTCTCATTCCCATTGCAAAGGAAAGGTAGTATATGATGTTTCTGACCACATATCCTATTGTGATGCTAAGAGCGCTTTATGATTGAAAGACTTTCTCCCCCTAACTACAGTTATATGACAGTGATGAAGGATTGCCTATTAAGGGAAAAAATTACATTCTTCCTTTTCCTGTAGGTGTAGTTTTCTGGGCTATATGTTCCACTCAGTCTCACTTTCAGCCTGCTTGTCCTTAGACACAGAAGTGTCAAAGAAAGGAAACTAAAATCACAATTAAACTGGAAGGGACCTCTGGAAGTCATCTGATCAAACTCCCTACAAAGTCAACCAGACCACATCCTCTTTCAAAGTTGGAGCTCAGTTTGAAATT